>NC_048893.1:111580849-111687943 GCF_011077185.1 Oxyura jamaicensis
CTTTCTTTCTTTCTTTCTTTCTTTCTTTCTTTCTTTCTTTTTTTTCAGAGATGGAAGAATTTTCCCATGCAGCACTCCTGAGATAACCCTAGGTATTGCAGACCACCTTGTGAACACGTAAGACTACATATAAAATGGGTGACATGAAATGTGCATTTGTTTCCCTCTACATGCCACCCATTTGAAATGATCATATGGTAGATATGGGTCCATATCACAGAATCACAGACCGGTTGAGGTTGGAAAGGTCCTCTGGAGGTCATCTGCTCAAACAGGGCCACCTAGTGCCAGTTGCCCAGGACCACTAGGGTTTTGAATAACCCAAGGAGGAGTCCTTGGAGTTACTTAAAACCCAAGTGGTCCTGGGCAACTCTCTCTCACCCCAGCTCCCTGGGCAGCCTGTGCCAGGGCTCCTCACCCACACAGCACAGAAGTGCTGCCTGGTGCTCAGAGGGAGCCTCCTGGGCTCCAGTTTGTGCCCACTGCCTCTCGTTCTGGTGCTGGGCACCACTGAAAAGAGCCTCACTCTATCCTCTTTGCACCCTCCCTTCAGGTATTTATGGACATTGATGAGTTCCCCGTGAGCCTTCCCTTCTGCAGGCTGAACAGTCTCTGAGGCTGAGAGCTCTCTCAGACTCTCCTCACAGGAAATACACTCCTGCCCCTTCATCGTCTTAGTGGCCCTTCACTGGACTCTCCCGTATGTCCCTGAGGAGTGTCTGTGCAGACTGTCCAGGTCTCTCTATTGCAACAGACCCAGGAGACACCTTTTGCATTTATACCTCACTTTGACTGATTGAAAGCTACTGTAAATGATTTATCAAGGCTAAACTAGATTCCTTAAAGTGAACTAATTAATACATCTGATTTAGATGTTTTCCCTGTGAGGAACTGGGTGTGTATGGTTGAAAAGACAGTAGGATTTTTCTTTCATAAGCAAGACCTAGTAGTAAGAATATGGCCAAGTAATCATTCAGACTAGGAAGCTCATTTCTTATTTCATTACCAAGTAAAGACTCAGAAAATCACTAGGATGTCTGTAGGTTTCATAGATAAGGAATTGAGTCCTTACAGCAGATGCAGCGGAAAACGCATTTGGGCAGGGAGGCAGGAGTTCATAAATTCATGAGTTATTCAATACTCCTATTTCATTTGATCCACGTAAAGAAAAGGTCAGTTTTACCAGCAAAGAAAGATCTAATGCCTCTGGAGTGCATGAAATATTGTTGCCAGAGAGCAGCAAGAGCAGTGCTGCTCCCTAGGGGCAGGTGGGCTGGGATGTGAGCAGATCTGAGCCCTGTGGGTTCAGCCCCACACAGCCATATGAGGGAGTGGGACAAACCCTCGGGTGGTGGCCAGGCCCAGCCAAGAGTCCAGATCATAATGGTCATGAGTTTGGTCCTAAGATCAGTGGTGGGCCATGGTGATGACAGGTGGGGTCAGGAACAGGACTGGTGAGGGGAAGCAGGGTCAGAGTGCCCCATGGTCCCAATCCCCACGTTACCCAGGTCCAGCTGGGCAGCACTGGGCTCCCCTTCCAGCCTGAGCCTCGTGGTTTCCTCCTGGTAAAAGTCAGGAGGGGTGGGAAGTGCAGTTCTGGCTCTGACGGCTGCTCTTGGCCACATTTGGCCTTCTTGGGAGCAACGTGGTGGGCAGGTGAACACCACCCATGCTTCCAGCCAGGGCAAGGCTTGTGCAAATAAAGGCAGGTGTCTAACTTGGTATTTAGGATGAGTGAAGAAGCAAGACCTGCCAGCCTTGCCGAGTCTTTTTTGAGGGGCTCACAAGGGAAGATCCAGCGATGAAGAGAACAAGGAGTCATATAGGTATTCTGGTCTTTCAAGGTTTTCTATGACACTCTCAAATAAGGAAATTCTAATCAGAAATTCTAATATAGAATACTTTTATTACTTTAGTTTTATTTATTTATATCGTTTCTGTTCTTTTTATTCAACTTTGTGACCGTTGTCCAAGTGTCCTTTTTCACTTGCCTGTGTTTGAAGAGCGGGATAAATATTTTCTGCAGAAATATGTCCCATCCTGAAAAGTGTTTAGTAAGAGAGTTATATTTATATAGAGAATATAATATAGAGAGTAGAACATGCATTATATTATTTATTTTCTTCTGATGTAAATAACCTGAGTCCACCGATTATGATGAAAGAAATACAGGAAAGACTTTTTTTTTTTTTTTTTTTTTTGATAGAAGAAGAATCTGCTCTATTTTAAGTTTCCCATTCAGAAAATAGCCATGCATTTGGTGTTTGCAGGGACATGGCTAACCAGGTGGTTGGGTGGGTGGCAAAGGAGCTGTTTGCCTTCCCCTAGCACATACCCTGTGCTAGTGGGTGCAGAGCCCAGCTCCAGGCTGAATGGTGTTTCTGCTTCCCATACCAATTTTTCAGGTGTATCAGACCTTGGCCTCTCTGCTGCAGCATGTCTGCTTGTGCTGGTACCTTCAGTATGTGCAAAGGGTTGGACAGGACAAGCCTAGCAACAGCATTTAAATCACTGTTCTTTCCATGTAAACTGCAGGAAAGTCTTTTTGCTATTTATTGTTATTGTACCAAGGTGCAAGCTGGTTACTGTACTGCTGAAAGTACTGCATTCAGCTCTGGGGTCCCCAGTAAAAGAAGGACATGGGCCTGTTGGAGTGGGCCCAGTAGAGGGACACAAGCATGATCAGAGGCTTGGAGCACCTCTCCAGTGAAGACAGGCTGAGGGAGCTGGAGTTGTTCAGCCTGGAGAAGAGAAGGCTCTGGAGAGGCCTTACAGTGGCCTTCCAGTACCTAAAGGGGGCCTGCAGGGAAGCTGGGGAGGGACTCTTTCAGGGAATGCAGTGACAGGACAGGCAATGGCTTTAAACGAAAAGAGGGGAGATTTAGATTAGATGTAAGAGGGAAATTCTTCACTTTGAGGGCCGTGAGGCCCTGGCACAGGCTGCCCAGAGAAGCTGTGGGTGCCCCATCCCTGGAGGTGCTCAAGGCCAGGCTGGATGGGGCTTTGGGCAGCCTGGTCTGGTGGGAGATGTCCCTGCCCATGGCTGGGGGTGGAACCACGTGGTTTTTAAGGTCCTTTCCAACCCAAACGTGATTCTGTGATTCTATTACTTTATGGAAAAATACTGATCATAAAGGAAAGTTTTCTGGACTCTGCTAGCTCCCACTCCTGTGGGGCAAAGGGGCTGTGAGCTGAGACAGCACCGTGCAGCTTGATGCTCACACTGGCCTCTTCTGTTACTCTGAGAAATAATCCTTCAATCCCTTGTGGGTCTCTCCTCCCCTCTACACACCTCGACATGCTTCACTCCCACCTCTGTGCCTGGCACCGGCCTGACCCTAGATGGCAGGACCAGTCCAATCAGTGTGTGTGGGCAGACCAGCCCTCTGTTTATATACAGATGAGTTTACATGTTCACCTCCACTAGGTGTTGAGATCCAAGAGGTATGGTGACACCTGGCTCCTGGGACGGTGCTGCTGCTGATCTTCTGTCAGGCTGAGTTGGTGGCCATGGGTAAAGTCTCCTTTCTGGAGACATTTTGTGTTGTTTACTGAAGGATAGCTGTTCTTGAACAGCATTAAGTATGTCTTACCCTAGCTGTTTGTGGCCTTGTACCATCACGGAAATGTTCCCCATGACAGACAGGTCCAGCTAGCCTTATAGACTACAGGTTTTAGTTAGGAGTGTTCCTACTTACCTGAATATAGCTACTGTCAGGGAAGATGATTCTAGTCTCTGTTAATCACATTTGCAGATGCTAACCCTATATTTTTGGGCTAAATTCATAGCTGCTGTGCCACTGCTAATAAGGTCCTCAGGCCTGTTTTAAGAAACTGCCCCATTCTGGATGCTGTTTCCTGGGAGCATATTTGAAATTTCTAGCAACCTGTGCAAGATGCCTACTTATTACTGCATCTGAAATATTTTGTCCCCACTGAATATGTGTTGTTAAGGATTTAACGTCCTGCCTCTCTGAAACATTTGGCCTACCAACACTAAATCGCCAATAAGAAGCAAGTGAGTACAGGCTGAAATGTTATGAATTCAGGTAGCTTGTTCCTCTCCTTTTTACAAATTACCTTCCCAAGTGAATGCTTTAGGTCGCTGCATATTATTTTCCTCAACCTACGATTTTCTGTGTGCTCACATAAATCAGAAAGTGATTTCATAAAATTCAATAGTGATTTCATACATCTCAATAGTTCAATAGGCTACTTTGAATTAGAACATAGTAAATGAATAATTAATTATTCAAAATATAAGATTATACTGCTGTAAAAGGTGATTTAAGAGAAGTAGCTGACTGCATGTAAGGCAAATTTATTTACTGAAACAAAGCCACAAAGATAGTCAGTTTTCACATATCAGCTAAATCAAATGAGTTTTTGCTGCTTCAGACATATCGTAATTTTTAACTCAATCAAAACTGTTCAGTGACCTTTTGCCAAAATATGTGTATTTTCCTATGATAGACGACCAGAAAAAGATTGGAAATGTAGCTAGGATGGTAAACAAAATACTGCAGTGTACATACACTTATCTTTCTAAATTTTTTATAGGCCAATAAGAGAATGTAGACAAATTCTTGGAAGCTTATGTGCATTATCCTAACATTTTTATGCTTCTTGGGTCAGTAGATCATTAAATCAATTTTTTATGAATAGCTTTGGAAAGTTACTCTGAAAAGTTACTTAAGTGCTTCTCGTTTAGTAATAAGGCATGTAGAAATCAACAGAGTTGATAGTGTCTTAGAGCTGGTTAAGTGCACTTCAGCATAATGTATTTCTTCCAACGCAAGGTCGGTTTTTGAATACAGAAAAATGAATATACTTTTCACAATCCCAACTCATCAACTAACTATTCTTAATTTAGGTTAAGATTTTCAAAAATGTCCATGAAGGATTTGGTCACGTACCTTGTCTGATTCAGCATTGCTGAAGAGGTATCACCCTTCCAAGATATTTTGAGAATACAGGATAGATTTTTGCAATCAAACATTTGCCTTATGTAAAAGCTGAGTGGAACACAAGGGCTAACCACCTATAATGGATCTTGGATTTGTGCAGGATACTGTGCAATGTTTATATAAAACACAATGTTTGCATTATTTGCATAGAACCTGAGAATGTTGAGCTAACTATTCAATGTATAATATTTTAATAAAATATTTTGTTACCATAGCTTTGTGTGTTCACTTCTTTTTCAGTTGTGAATGTATTGACATTTTGGGATGAAGTCAAGTCAGGAGGTTTGCTCTTTTTCCAATTAAAATTGATTTTCTCCTCTTCTCTAAAACACTTATTTTTCACATCCTAAAATAAGAGTTGTTGGTTCCTCTTCCTAAGGCAAGTACATAATTCCCATGAAAGACGAAGTAACCAAGAATGAGAATGCTTTCTCAAGTATTAAGCATGCAGTCCTGCCATGTGACACCCTTACCATTAACGATCTGCACATGGTACACCTTTAAGTCAAAAGTAGCTTAAAACAGAATCTTATAAACAGGCTGTGATCTGAAACACAGAGTGTTTTTTATTTGTTTGTCTGTTTGTGTTTTTTTGTTTGTTTTCCAAAATGACAAGAATGTCAAGTATGAGATTATTAAACCCATAACAAAGGTAGCAAAAAAATAAATTAAAAAAAAATACATTTTTAACCACAGTTTATATCATTTTGAAGATCCAGATCCAGAAACAGCACAAACCTGAAACCGTGTTGCCTGCGTCACAGTAGCCAGCAGTGTTTGTGCTTGACTGGCATGCTCCTTTGGATCAGGAAGAACAGCTCTGCCCCCCTATCACTTACAAGAGAAATGTCAAATAACTTAAGCTAGTCAGACTGCCTGCCAAACACAAGCAGTTATGAACTAGGAACTGCAAATAGAAAAGTTCTTCCTCACTACCTACATATTTTGATTTATCTTTTTTTTTTTTCCTCGCTTAACTTTCTGGAATATTTTGCTTGTTTGTTTGTAGGTGGCCTTAATTTCTTAGGTTCATGCCAACAATATATTTCCCAAAGTATTTACAGATAGTATCGCACTACATAGAGGCAAAGCATCTCAGTCACAAGACAGATATGCAGGACATATGAGATCCAACCTGAAAAAAACAGATTTGTATTTTGAACATGTTCTGGCTGAGAAAATAGAGATTTATTTATTTATTTTCAAAGTCTAATAATACAGTGGTTTAAGGCTATCCTTTTAAAAAATTTACTCAAGTACATTTTCACTGAAAAATGTAATTGGACAATTTCTCTTGTTCAGAAATGCCCTTGTTGTTGCTGTATGTTTCACAAAATCGAAAGCTCATTATTTCTGTAGAAAAAAAAATAAAAATCCAAGTCCCCTCTTTGGATTTCTCCAGCTGCATCAAGTACATGATATCCCTTGTGTCTGACTGCTGACCTAACCTGGCCTTGCTTCCTTTATGGCTTTGGATGCTGGGACAGAGGCATATGCAGTCAGTTTCCTATTCTTCCGTTGCCAAAAGCACTTAGAAATCACAGCCACCCTTACACTTAAAAAACGTCAGCGTACAGCTGTAGGAGCAGAATGTCATAAATTAGTTATGTGCTGTGATTTACACCTCCAGCTTGTAGATCTTCCAGGCAGCTATATTCCCTTCATGTTTAATTTAATTGTTATTGCTGGAACAGTGGTTGTAAGTAAATGTTTGACTCCAGTACATAAAGAGACCTGCAGCTTTTACACGTGCTTCTGCTAGCAAAGGTGCAACGAGGGAATTAAAGAGAGAGCAGAGCCAGGAGGCAGGAGTGGGTCTGAGCTGTGGTGTGCATGAGCCATGCAGCTTGCTCCTGCTGGGGCAAGGAGGCAGCTGAGGAGTAGCACTTGGTGCTGGCGTGAAGAGCTCTGTGCCCAGGGTGAGGACGTGCAAAGGCACCAAGGCTGGGCTCACCTGGGCTCCCAGCCCATTCTGGGGGTCCTGACCATGCTGAGGCCAGGTCCTGCATGCTTTGCAAGTTTAACTTGAGGGGCAGAAGGGTTGCTGCTGGAGACCAATGTAGCTGAGCAGTACTGCCTTCTCCAGCGTTGCTGTAAGAAGTAGTGCATGGAATAGGTGAGAAGAGGGACTGGAAACTTTAGCCTAAAAACACATAGATCTTTACCATATCCTTGAGATCTTTCCATGCTCATCAGTTCCCTAAGCTTCTGGGGAATCTTATTTTACATATGAGTGTTGCAAAGGTAATGGCTAAATATCAAAATAAGTTTTACTGCTCCCATGTCTGAGAAAGCCAAAATATAGCAGTGAACACAAGCATAAAGAGAAGCTGAATATCTGAAGCAACCTCTGCCGGGGACTAAAGTTTTCTTACCGTGAAAGGCAGCTTTCAGCCACAGACTCTGTATCACAAGTACAATGCATAGGAGACATATTTCAAAGTAAAAAACAGAACCACCACCAACAACAACCACAACAAAACACAAAACCAAACCTGCCTGTTATACATTGTGATCTTAACTGAATGCCCAAAAGGAGCAGTAAGATGTCAGTCATAAGGATGCATTTCATGAAAATGCAAAAAGGACAGAGCTCTTCCAGTACAGTGCCTACTTTTATGGTGATAATCTGCTCTCTCATCTTTGCAGTGTCAGCTTGGATCGTGCCTCTAGGTCACTTAGGGAATATTCATTAATATTCTATATTCAGAAGAGTAAGCATTAATGTTTCTCATAACTGACAACCTTGCAAAAATACCAGCAAAGAAAGAAAAAGGGTATAATTTCATACCCATTGGTAGTTTTCCTGGCACTATTAGGGATGTCCAGGGGAATTTGGAGCCCTGGACGTAGTGCTTATGAATGCATATCACTGATGAGGCTTGTGCACTGTTGATGTGATGCCTGGAGTTGCACTGACTTATTGACAGGTATGGAGAGCACCAGGTTTAAGGGAGCTCTGGGCAGAGCTGCATTTTACCCAAACTCCTTGAAGACTCTTGTTGTGCATATAGAGCTTAGAAGGGAGTCTAAAATCATGACCCTAAGCAATAACGAAGAATGTAATAGTGATTATAATGAGTGTACAGAACGATGTTTACATTTTCTTGGCATGCTACCGTGCATTGAAAAGTTCCTTAGAATAAACTGAATGATAACCAAAGCAATTAAGCTAACGGCTTGGACCGGAGACAAAACATTTCTAAAGCTGAAGAAAATGTTGCTAGGGTAACTGATATATTAGAGTGCACTAAAAATTTCCTTCTCAGATTTACACTCCTCCTAACAGCACCAAAGCTGCATCTTCTTTCATTCTGTGATAAACTTTCTTTCTTACTTACTTATTGTTGCCTGGACTCCATGCTGAATGTTTTCAATATGTTTCCTAAGTTATGACATTTTCATTGTAACAGCTACAACTCATCACCAATTTCAGTACTGGAGAGGAGGAATATACCTGCCAAAGGGGAAGCGAGGAATGATTTTCAGAAGGAATCCTGTCCAAGGAAATACTGGAAAAGAATACTGCAGATGTGCAGGCTTATTAAGGTCAAATAAAATCTGCAAAGATGTTAATTCAAATAAAGCATTTAATTGTGTGGCCTCCTGTGTGTGAAAATCTGGGAGAAGATTATTTTTAAAGCTTTCCTTATTAAGGGTCCAAAGCAATTCTTCATTGAGTTATGAATTTATAATAAACTTTGAAGAAAAAAAAAAATCTAAATGAAAAAAATCAGGTGAGCTATATTAGTAAGCCTCACTGAGGCCTGGAATCATGGTAGCATCACTTCATGAATCTTTAGGTCAAGACAAAGATGACCTGCCTTCCTAGGCAGATAAGACAAGGAGAAGGAGATAGGCCAGGGTACAACAGCCAACTTCTTCAGATCAATGGCAAGCATCTTATCTTGGTGGGATTGGTCTCACCTTTTGCAGTCTAATATTGCATATCCAGTCCAATCCAGTCTTTCAAATTATTCCATAGTCAAAATAATTAGGCAAATCTCACCAAAGCGTGATAAATTTCAGGTTGGAAATTTCTTCTCAGAAAAAGTAGTCAGGCATTGGGAGAGGTTGCCAGGGAAACGGAGGAGTCACCGTTCCTGGGGGTGTTCAAGGAAAGGTTGGACGTGGTGCTTAGGGACATGGCTTAGTGGGTGACATTGGTGGTAGGGGGGTGGTTGGACCAGATGATCTTGAAGGTCTTTTCCAACCTTAATTATCCTATGGTTCTATGCTTCTGTATCTTACCTGCCTTAGACCCCTGTTTCAGGATAGGAGAAGTATCAGCTGGTAGTGATTTTCTATCTTTAGTGACTACAGGAAATCATCCATGATAAATAGTTTTGGATGGACACCTGTGTCTTAGCTGGCTAGCAGTAGTTAAGGGGTGTCCTGCATGCTGTGTACTGTTACTGGTATTCATACGGATTTACCTCCTCTGGAAGTGCCCACACAGCCACACTTTGTAGCACGTCAGCAATTCAAAGGTGATGTCACAGGAAGCAGCCCCATCTTTCAGATAGTTCATTGTCTGTCCAGTAATTCTCTTCTGTTCACTCACAAAAACATCTTTTACAAATTGACTTTTCATTTAAAATATGAGCTTTTCCTCCAGTGCATCTGGGTTCTGATTAAGGAGAATAGTGAAACAAAACTTAAAACAATTATTAGTCTTCAATATATTAACAGATGAATTAAAAAATATATTTAAAACTAAAGCTTGTGAGAGCAGGAGAGCGGGATCTGCATGTCTCACTTAGACTGCTATAGCTAACTAACACAAATAAAAACTGTTGTGAATGAGAAACACCTTACAGAGGGCAAAATATTATAGCAAACAGTAGAAAAAATATGAGTAAGAGCATAGAGAAAGAAACAAAAGTGTGGCAGAATTGGAAAAGTCATATCTTAGCATCTCTTTGTCCTGATCAGCTACTAGAGAGAAGGGTCATGTAGATATCAAGGTAAGAAACATCTAATTCAGTCCCTAGGTCAGCTTATCTCTTACCCCAGCCTTTTCTAAAGGTTTCACTTCTCCTATTCTTCACTAGAGAAAAGAACGTGTATTTCTTAATATACAGCTATTTCTCAAAACCTTTATAATGTTCAAACCACTTTTCAAACCAATTTCCATAGGAAAATTAATAATTTTATTCCTGCTTCTAGCCCTGATGTCAAATCAGCTTTAGTGTTGTATTTGTAAGTGCCTCTTCCTTATTTCAATGCTCCCATTCTCTGATCACACTTTCTTTGACTCAGCTAAATAAGCTAATGTAAAACATGGAAGTGCAGGGACTGGTGATTTCCCCCACTGTGCTCTTGCTTATTAGAAGTAACTTACAAATGAAAGGAGTCTAACTGCTTTTCAATTTCCGTCGTGAAAATTTGTCCAATTCTCCTGTGAGGAAAAAAAAAAATTACACTTATGGCCACAGCAACAATGACAGAAGCCTTCACCAGGCAACTCTTAAATAAAAGTCCATTTCACTCGGAGCGTGGCTTGGCACAGCAGGCTGTATAGGCATATGTTCCAGACTAACACACCCCAGAGCAAAAAATTTCTGAGGGTTGCTCCAGCTGCTTACACATTTGAGTAGCTGTAGAAGAAAAGATATGGTGTACGAAAACGACTTTGGAAGGGTTGGAAAAAAATGGGCAAAAATCCTCCTACTCACAGGCAGAAGAAAAAGGGAGAATTGGAAAGAAGTGTCTAGAAGAAACTGGAGTGGGAGGTAGGAATCTGCATGGTACACAGGCTGATGATTCACAAAATGATTTTCCATTTGCATCAGGTTGGCAAACTTAGGACTTGATCTTTCAAACACTCATAAGTATGGGTAGTCTTGTATGTGTACCTTGCTATTGGTGGCTGGGGATTTGTACCCTTTACCATGCTGCGTAATGTCTTATCCCACGCAGATACTAACCAGTGCCAATGGCTGCATTCATCATGATACGATGGTTCGTTAGAAAAGTCAAAGTAAGGAAGGAACTAACAAGGGCAGTGAAAAATAATAATAAAATACTAATACATGTGTTGGTTGCCTAAGCAGCCCCAGGGAAAAAAAAGGACATTTGAACCCAGTCACCGTGCACCAGATGCACCCAGGAGGATTTCAGCTGATGAGACTAAGCCAGACAGTGCGTGGGTGGAGGTGACAGGTGCTTTCCTGATGACTCCCACTCAGGTCAGATCCAGAACCAGACATGGTGGATGCTGAAGGCCACAATGCACCCTGTTTCTGCTGTGGGCTTCAACTAATCCTATCTACATTGAGGGGGTGGGAATGATATGCCTGTAATTGGGGCCAGCAGGCTGTGTGAAGGGACAGCAAAACCAGTGAGGTGCTGAACAGATGAAGCCTTATCTTCTGTGTAGATGGAGGTGTCCCAGCAGAACTTGGAATGTCGAGCTAAAAACCACTTGCCCTGAGCATGCTGGTGGTCTGTTGTGCAGTAGTCATCAGGTATTTTTTTCATGGGGTGGGAAATGTGAGTCTTCAGACCACTTTGACCTGAGGAACTCCAAAATCAGAAGGAACCCAGCCTTCCAGGAGAGTGCCTCAGTGAGGTACAATTGTGCCTCTGGAAGCAAAAACTTCCCCCCAGACCAGTGCTGTCCCCAGCCTGTGACAGCTGAGCCTGTTTGTAGAAATCTGGCAATGCTCAGAGTCTTGCGGGCAGACTCTTCCTCCCACTCCCCATACTCCACCTCTTCCAGAATGGCTGCCAATGTATCTTCACATTCTCTGTGCTGGCCCTAGTGGCATGAGTACTAAAGCTCATATAATAAGTCCAGAGTGACGCAGAGTCTGCCTACAGATATAGATTTTTATGTGTTGCACCCACCAGACTGCCTGGTTTGAGAAGAATGATAGACCTTGATGAAGATGCATGCCCAGGGTCCATGGACATGTCTCCAGCGTGGTCTGGCCAACTTGAGGTGCTCAGGCACATCATCTGGTAGGTACTAACATACAAAGCATTCATAAACTGGGGACCACTGCTCAACTCCTCCTGTCAGAGATGGGCCAGAGCAAATCAAATACCAGTTTGCTTATTTGGGGCTGTTTTCCAAGGCCCAATCAGTCAGAATCCCTCCCTTTTGAAAAAGGAGATGAGGGAATGCTATGTTTGAAAATTCCCTCCAATACTTTGGCACGAAGTAGTGTTTCTCCAAGATCCACAGCCATACTGCCCTCCCAAAGAAACACAGGCATCAAAGGGTCTTTAGGCATGCAGAGCGCTACAATATAGTAGGGATGCTGAGAACCCTATGCTGGATGTAGCTAATGCAGTGACAACTAAGCGTCTATACCCCTTTGTAGATCTCAATCCCATTTAAACTTTTGAAATTACTTAATTGACAAATTTCTACCTCTTTCAGTGTGAGGTAACACCCTATTTTTGTGAAAAAAGTGATTGGTGGTATATGCATCATTATGCATGTAGGTGCTTAAGGATCTGGTTAATCTACAGACTATGACAGATTGCAGTGTGGTAAAGAGACAGCTGATCAGCCTGTAATTAGTTAGCGTTGTAGCACAGATGCAGCAACATGACATCCAGAAGGACCTCAATAAAATTGAGGACTGCACCAAGAGACGCATCATGACATCCAAGCACAAAGCTCTGCCCATCAGATGCAACAACCTTGAGGTACAGGCTGCAGTAGTAGCACCTAAGTGATAGTGGGTGGAAATCTTGATGGAGACCCGAGTAAAATGAACACCAGGGTGGATCCCAGCCAACAATACCTTCTATTTGTAAACATGACAAACCATGTACTAGATCACATTCAGAGGTGAGCTGCCAGCAAGTTCATAGAAACTATTATGCTCCTCTACTAGACACATCTGGAAATCTGTGTATGGCTTCGTGTCCCTCAGTTCAAGTAGGGCATGGAAAACCTAGAGAGGGTCCACTGGCAGGAGATCAAGTGGCCAGAAATCGAGAGCACAACGCTGGTGAGGAGATGCTGAGGGGGCAGAGCTTTAGTCTGGCAGAGGGGAGGTTAAAGGGTGATCTAATAGCAGCTTAAATCTACCTGAAGATCAATCACAAAGATGACAGCCAACCTCTTCTTGGTAGTGCCAAATGATAGTTTTGTACAATCTAAAAGCAACTATTATCCTTTCTTAAGCTTTTTTTTACGAAGAGTTATCTTTATTAATCCAAATTGAAAATCCAGTCAATCCATTTTAACCTTCTGCACTTTTCCCACTTGGGCAACCAGAGATGGAAACTGTTTATTAGATGTTTTCCTTTTTCTTACTATAGCTCTATTTGGATGGAAATCAAAGTATTCATAGAAAGTATCTCAAGAAAACTGTTACGAAATTAAGGCTTTTGGTTGAACAAGAGAGCAATATTTTAGACTTGATACAGGAGACATGTTTGGAAAAGAAAAGAAGCAAAATGAATATATATATATATAATTGCTCAGAAAGTCCCAGTAGGTTTGCTCTTTCTTTGTTAATAAGTCAGGGTGATAGTTTTTCTAATAAGGTGAAGTTTTTGAAATTTAATTTTGGAAATTGATCAAAAATCCACAAACAGGATGTTTCATTTCCCTTTGCTGAAGTGAATCTTTTCTGAGTCAGCATGGCATTAATTTCAACGTGCTAGAACTGTTACTGTGCTTGGTAGAAAATACAGTTCAGGAAAATCCTATGTCCCTTCTTTATGACTTAAGCTTCCCGGCAGATGGAAGTATCAGTATCTCCTGATATGTCACATTCATTCCACTTACTGGCCAACGATGCTGTAACCATGAAGGATGCCGTTCAGCTCTCAGAGGAAGAAGAAGGCTGCAGCAGTTGCAAGAGCATCTCTCTAACAAGGCAGCACTGCAGCTTTGATGAACAGAAATGACTACGGATGTAGCAGAAAAAGGTTTGATTTAACCCTGCAAAGCAAATCAAAATATTTTATAATCAAATAGAAATACACGAACGAACATTTTCTTGACATAGTGTAAAAAAATCCACAACACAAAAACTGGAAGGCAAGGCAAGGAAAACCCAAATAATCACTTGGGGACTGTTGCAGCTCCCTGGGGTCCCCCCACCGCCCAGGACCCTCATCTCAGTCCTTGGGGCCATCATTCCCTGCCCCAGCAATGCTGCAGGCTGATCCTGGCCCTGACCCAGTCCCCTTGGTGCCATGTCGTGGGTCTTGTCTCCAGCTCTGTCCCCGGCCCCATATCCCAGACGGACCCCATGCTTCTGCTCTCTGCCACGTTGCATGCAGTGCTATGATGGCAGGACTAGCTCCAGCCTGGGCACGCAGCACCAGTGCACACCCTCGTGGCTACAGAATATGATAAGCAAATGTCACCGTGTGTCACTGCACCCTGTCCAGGCAGCCCAGCAGCCGTCCCCTGAGACATCAGCCAATCCAGCTTTTCAGGTCGGGACGGTCTGCGACTTTCTGCTGCCAGCCTGCCATCAGCATGACGCCCTTCCTCCTGCAGGACCGGTTAAATATTAACACCGCAATATGCATATTGGGGCGGGTGGGAGGAGGCTAGCGGGGGAAGACACGACCATTTCCTTATCTACCAAAGGGACAATGTCACACCGAAGCCCAAGCCCGGCGGCGGAGCGGGGAGAGGTCGGCACTCCCGGCCAGAGGTGGCGGCGGCTAGGCCGGGGCCTGGGGAAGGATTCCTCCAGGAGAAAAGGTGAGGGCTTGCCCAGGGCTGGGAGTGTGGCTTCGAAAGCTGGCGGTCTGTAAGGGAAAGCAGGTGGGAAAACTCTTTTTGGCGTTCAGGGAAGGCAATCCAGAGGCACTGCGCTGCCTTGGCAGAGGGAGTGGCTGGGAAACACAGGTTAACCCTGTCCTCGGCTCCTGCCTCAGTGGGGCTGGCGGTGGGATGTTGGCTGCCAACATCCTCCGGTGTGGGTGCGGAACAGGCTCAGGTCAGGGCAAGGCCAGCGACACCAATCCACCAGTGTACCTGTGGACCAGGAAAAGATCACAGCCGGAGATAAAAAAAGAAGTGGCAGGGGCTAGCCCCAGGCATTTAATTTTCCATCAGGCAAAATACTCTGCTTCAGAGTATTTTCCCTTTGTGGGGATGAGATCATTTTTGTTTGAAAGTCCTTTTCGAAATGTACAAGGTAAAACTGAAAGCTCGGGTTCCCTTCTTTTCCCTTGTCATTTTACGTCACCCCAAGTTATTTACTGATCTTGGCCTGAATTGTACACAAGGTCCTAGCACATTTGTTTTCCTCCATAATAATTTGCTGAGTTTATATTGGTGCAACTGGGTTTGGATGTGCTGGCTCCCGGGGTTCTCTCTGGACCTGCAGGTCCTCCCTGGGTTGGTGACTTCCTAGAAAAGGACGCGACACTGTGTTTTGGACTTGCTTCCTGGTGTCTCGCTCAGGCTGTTTCAGTTAATACCACCGATAATACTAACACTGAAAAGCCACCAGTCAGCGTGTGTACGTGCGGAAGGCTAGGGCAAGGAGGGAGAAGGGAGAAGTCCCTGCGGGTCGCACACCATGACCCTCCCCTCAGCTGCCTGCGCGGGGCTCCTCCACACACAACCCTGCAGGTGAGCGTGTAGCCAAGGAAACACACAGGCTTTCAAAATACCTCAGGAAAACCCAAAGCAACCCTCAAACTAACCCCCTTCCCAACCCACAGATGAAGAAATCAGCACACGGGCTCGGTTTAAAACGTTGATTAATTCACAGGGCTGCCCTTTAAATTTGTGGGGCAAACTGAAAGATTGCAAAATGGGGAAAAACAAAGCAAACTGCCAGCTGGTCACGTCACAGCTGCCGCACTCAGCTCAGCCAGACCCTCGTGTCCAAAGCATGGATTAGTGAACAGAGCTCTTGTGTTTTGTCCCTTGGCACAGTTTTGGCTTAAACAAGAAGGCGATTAAACGTATGCTTTTGACAGCAAACTCAGTATCTCTGTGGTGATACTAATATTTATGCATCGCCACAAAGAACACTTCTGAAATCAAAACCACTTTCCTAACAAGAAGTTTGAGCTGACCACAAAACCGCAGCCTCCGGCCTGCATCCCTTTCACGAAGGAAAGCTTGAATTTCCCAGCTGAGAAGTTTGTAAACCAAGCAGCGCAGTCAAAGTGCCTCCCACATATTTTGAGGGGGAGGAGAGTAGTATCACAGAAGTGAATCAGAAAAGCTGGAAAAACAGAGAATGCAGAATTAAGGTGATGGCTCCCACCCAAGCTCTGTATGTTATCTCTGTCCACTGTGGAAAGCTGACGGTGTTTTATTTTGGGGAGTAAGAGCATAGTTTTTGAATCCTAGTTTTGGAATTAAATGCACAGAAAAGAAATACAATATTTTTGGGTGTGTAGGGATGCATTGGGATGTATTTCTACTTCCCACCCCAAAGGCTGCCTGGCGCAGAAGGCATTCCTTCATGCCTGTTTCCTGGGTGGGACAACAGCCCCTCCATACACAGGTCTGCTCCTCTGCAGCCCCAGGGGAGGCCGTGGCCCCGTGCAGTTGCTGTGTGTGACAGTGAGTGACGGAGCACAGGGTTCATTAACCTGCCAGGACACTGCCAACGGCACAGGCAGGGCACCCACCGCACACACACACACAATTGTAGGCAACTAAGAGAATTATTTTCCCCAGCTGCTGCTGATTAACTTTAATGATGCAAATGCCACCCCCCCCCCTCCCCCGACACAGTCAATCCTGAAGCAGCAGTGTTGTAATAGCCAGGATGGACTGAGGGCCTGAGGGGTGCGAGGTTTGGAGGGGAAGGTTTCTATGCTGAATTAAGTTCTGTGCACCGAAAGCTCATCTACTTCTTTTCAAATAGTTGTTCTGAGAAAAGATACTGTTTTCCTCCCAAACCCTGCCTCATTTAATCTTCTCCCCTTGTTTGTTATACAGGTCACATAAAGTCACATTTTGTCAGAGGACACAAAGCAGCAGCTGATTTCCAAATTACTTGACAAGTTCTGTCCTTCAGCTTCTTCTCAAGCATGCAATGACCACCGGTGGCTTTCTTCTGCCTTAGGGACCAGGAGAGAATGCTCCAATGGAGAGGTTCCAGAAATTTATTTTACTCCTTTTCATCTTATCTGCCTCGCTAACAGGTAGGACACGTTCATAACCCGTGAAATGAGCCACCGTGGACTAAAAGTGTGAACTAATTTTGAAGCTATGTAAATGGCAGTTACTGTCAATATCAGATTAAACAGTAAGTCCCAGAGGGGGACTATTCAAAGCGTTTAAAATGGATAAGTTTGCATGTAAAGTCTGAATATTTTAACGGCTCAGAGCGGGTTTCAGTATACAGGACTGAGCAGTGGGTGGCATGGGGAGTAGGTGGGGAGGCTGCCCTATCACTTCCAATGAGCTGGGATGTCCCCACTCATTCCTCTCCTTAGCTCATCCTTCTCCTGTCCATTCAGGACCGCTCTCGAGGGGGCGTCTGCAGAGAACTCAGTATCAGCAGCTGATTTTGCTTCCAGAAATATGTGTAAATTATCATTTTCCTATTTGGCCTCCAATTTACATTTCATTTGCCTGAGTCTCATACTGAATTCAGATAAAAAGTATCCTGGTGGCAGAGCTTTAAATAAAACGTGAATATAAAGTGACTAGCTGGGTAATGGAGACAAGGCTGATTTGTTTCTTGTTGTCTAGCTGGGGTTTTAAGAGGCTCTTAAAGGAGAGAGCTGCAGTGGGATGAGAGGGAAAGTATAACTGGTGAAAGGAAACACAATGCAATATACAGTGAGTTCTCTGAGCAGAGTGGTGTTCCCAGTGGAGTTGCACCGGGATGTGTGATATTCAACAAACTCTTAAACAATCCCATGAAGAGAAGTATGAACTGCGAGGTGGCAGACTTTGCAGGTGGTGCAAAATAGCTTGGGACAGCCAAGTTCAAAAAGAGACTGTGGAGATTTGTCAGAAAACGTCACAATGCCAAGTGAGTATGTAATAAAGGAGCAGAAAATATTCAGTACAAAGCATCAGTTAACTGAAGATGTATAGTGGGGGAAAAGTATAGATATCTTTGGAAAGAGAGAGCAAATTGCTGAAAGAGAGAAAATTTCACCACTCAGTGTTTTCAACAGGGGAAATACAATGACCTTATAAAAATCCACAGAAAGCTTTTATCCCAAGTACTGGATGTTGTGTTAGCCCTTCCATTTCAAAGTGGACGTACTAGGTCTGAGAAAGGAATAAAGTGTGACAGAGGTGATCAAAGGTATGAGAAGGGGATTCATTAGATTGGAGTATTTTTCTGCTTGTGAAAAAAGAAATAGTAAAGATATTTTAAAATAATTATATGGAGGTGAATAGTGGACTGGCTACTCACAATTTCTCATAACAACAAGAACTAGTGGAAGCCAGTAAAACGACTAGAAAGTAGACTTAAGGCAAACCAAAATAATGTACTTTTCCTCACAGGTTGTCATCAAGTAGTGAAGCTCATGGTCACTGGATATGGGTGACACCAAATTACAAATAGGGTGAAAAAAACTTGAAATAATTATTATGGAGGGTAGATCCATATGTGCTGATGAAGGTATTGCCTCGGGCAGTCCCTAAATCTTGTAATTTTGGATGTTGAGTAATTATTGCAAGGAAGCCTCAATTTTGTTGTTTTGCCACAGTGGGATTGCAGGAGTTGCCCACACTGTACAGTGCAGCCATGGGAGCACACCCCAAAGCAGGGAGGAAAAGTGTATTGTGGGGAGAGAAAACGCTGTTCTTGGAAGAAGTGTTGCTGCTCTCATGATCTGAGAAGGTGCAAGGCCATGTGGTGTGGCTAGACTGCAGAGACAGCTGCATGGAACAGCTGGTTTGAGCATCACCCTGACTGGCACCACATGCTTTTCAGCATCAGTAGCACTGCAGATCGCAAGGTTGATGTGCAGTGCAGGGTCCCAGCTTGCTGTCAGGACACTGGAGGTGCTCCCAGCACAGGGACCCTCATGGCTGGAGACAAGAGACAGTGCAGGAGGAGGAGGAATCAAACAGCAGGGCTGGGCGAGGTTGCATGAGGCATCTATCAAATAGGGGCTGAGGGAAGAGATTGGGAAGACACTCTTGGGGGCTGTGGAGAGGTTTGTGTGGGTGGCAAAATGTGTCACTGAGTACCAATAGACCAGTGTTACTTGACAGAAACATCCTATATAAGCATTTTAAAGTCTTGTTAACATCAAAAAAACAAGCTAGTCCTTCTCTGCAGGCTTTGACAAGCTCTAACCTATTTTGATTTTCAAAAAGCTCGGCTTTGGGACTATTAGTTTGTGAAGTAAACTTGAGATGTGCTGAAGAAAAGTCTTACCAAATCCAAAACAATTTATTGCAGAGCTGTTGTTGGGGCAGTGGGCAGCAGAATGGAAGTAAAAGATGTAGAAAACCAAATAAATACCAGAGAGAGAAGGGACAGCGGCTAGACACAGAAACTGAAGGATAAAAGGTAGGGTTTATGGGAGGCTGATAAGGGTACGTAGGGAGAGAAAATTCTGAAATATGATAACGAGGCTAATAAAAGGGAGTCATTATGGCAAAAAGATAAACATATCCTGTCCTTTGCTGTGTTGCATCCATATAGATCACTTATAAAAGGGGGAAAAACTGACTCAGCAAAGGAGAGGAGGGAAGGAAGAGAAAGTAGCCATGTCTCAATGCCCTTGTTGCTAAAACCTTCAGCATGAAGAAGTGGTTCTTTGGAGTTATTTCAGGTAGGGAAGGAAAAACATTGGTGACAAAGGGCACGGGTGGTTCTTCAGCAAATGACATTCCCTCGGTGCAGACATCACCCGCCACAGCCCTGAAAGCTGAACAATGCCCTTCTGTTTCTTCAAAACCCACAACGATGTGACAGTGAATTCATGTAACAGGAAGGAATAAGCAGTTCACACAGGCACTGATGTACATTCAACATGCTGTTGGGAAGGACTGAACAACAAGCACTTGGCACTTAAACTTTCACCACTTACACCCCTTTCTAGGTGTAAGTGATGTGCCTCAAAGAAGGTGTCCCAACAGAGCTCCGTGTTTCAAAATTCAAGGGGTAATGCACTATCACGAGGACCGCTTGAAATTTCCCTACTGCAAAGACATCAGTGTGGTTATTTGTCTGGGTGGGATATTTTACTGGTTGCGTGTGGGAAAGCAGATGTCAAACCAGCTGTTAAGAGCTGAACACATAATTCCTGTAAAGTGCGATGGTAGTCTAGCCTGAGGCCTTAATTTGTCTGAAAGCAACCATCTGCGAGATATTTTTTAAGCAGTATGCAAATGAAACCAGTGCTGAAATTTTCTCCCTAGTGCAGGAAGCAAAGCCCAGCAGAAGGACTTAGAGCACTGGTTTAAAGCACTGGTAACTGTGTTTAGATCACATTTCTGTCGTGAATGTCCTCTTCGACCTTACAGAAGTTACTTTATCGGTGTTTGTATATGGGTTGGACAGTGGAACCCACTATTGGTTTGGGACTTTGCATGCTATTGCAAGATAAAAATTTAAAGCAAAACGATAAAGAGGCAAGGTTATAATCACAAAAACTATTTTGGCAAGGGGTGCAGAAGGCTCATAAAGCTCCATTTTGGTTGTGCTGGGGCTTTCCTGAGATACTAATGGAGGCAAAGTTGAGCTACTTTCCATTCCTTGATCCTCTTGCTACCCATAGGATGCCCACCCAAGGCTTATGGATCTGTTCTCTAGCTCAGAGAAGTCATTGGAAAAACATCTGTTACTCCAGCAGGTCTGGTTGGTGGGAAAAAAATGTAGATCCCACCATATCTATGGACTGATTAAAAAAATGATTATATTAGATAAATGAAGGACTAACTCATACCAACCTGACTGTCTGAACAAGACAAAAGCCACACATTTTTAGAGCAGATGATCCCTGACAATTCATGTTAAGGGATAAATTTCAAGACTATAGTGGAACTCACAGACATGATCTCATAGTAAATGATTAATTAACAGCTAACAGAGTACTGAAAGTCATTTATTCAGAGCCATTGCAAACCATTATACTCCTTAAGAAAGAAAAGTGTTTGCACAGGCTAAGAAATAAAACACAAATGCACAGATATTAGCTTGCATTAAGGGGGGCAGTGTGAATAAGTGCTGCAGCTCCTGCTTCATGAGCAACTACATTCATTTTAGTGTTAATTCTAAAGATGTTTGTGGACAGCTGAGTCTATGGTAGCTGTTTATGTCTGCTTCAGCCAATTGGGAAGAATTCAAAGTGTGAGGGTCAAAAAGCTCAGTACATCAACTTGTTGTAGGCACCATAGATATACAAGGAGCAGTATTGTAAAGGCTGGTTACAGTATGAGTCCAAATATATATATATAATTCAAAGATGAATTTGAGCTTAGAACAGTGTCTCAAGCCCAGTAATAACAAGTTATGAACAGAAATGGTGGCAATTGTGTGCTGAATATCAAGGAAGAGTGAGGTATTACATGATGAATGGTCTCCCTGGAGTGCACTTTCTCAGTGCACTTTCATTAGAGAACTGGTAGCTCTGTAAATGATGCCATCCACAGATGTGGGCAATCACTAACATTCGGAGTGACAAACAGAAGAGAGACAAAATGGCTTTTAAGCATTTTGTTGGGTTAATTGTTTATAAAGCCATGTAGATTTGGTTGCTAAGTTAGTCTTCAAGCTGTTTCATGATTTAAAGCATTTGGTTCACCTTTACATGACTGAAGAGAGCTTTGAGTAAATGTTACTGGAAAAAAAGAACCATCTAAGTCAAACATTTAACGTATCTTATCTGGCTTTATTAACTATCGGTAGAAGTGAAGTTTGCTTTTTATTTAATGTTTTATTTCTCACATACAGATATACTTTGGAGAATGAGGTGCTTGACAGAGGCAACATAACCCAGGAATGTGCAAAATTTTTGTGAAGGTTTTTGTAAATAGGAGAGAACTCAGAGTCAAGCGTACAATGAGCCAGGGAGAGCTAGGTTTGTGTAAACCTGCAAAACAAAGAATGAAAAGACTCTTGTCTGTAAACACATGCGGTGGGTGGGAGGAAAGAGAGGAGCTATTTATATTAAAGAACGATTCTTGGCACAAAGCTGGGTAGATATAAACTCCCTAGGATTAAGTGAGAGCTGGGAATTAGAAAATGATGACGTTGGAGCAATGAGATTATGGGCCATATGCCTTGGGTGCATGCTCCAAGGTTCTGGTTGCAGCATCGTAACTGAGACTGTGCTCTGGTAGCATTTATACAAGCATTAAATATCCCTTTTGTATGAAAGAATACAGCATATTCTCCCCCTCTCATGTCAGCTAATGACTGAATGAAAAATGACTTTTTCAGTAATTTGTGAATTAATCCATTAATAATTAAACTACCTAAAACGAACTAAACCCAGGTTGAATGAAATCTTTAAAGCCACTTCATTGCCCTGACTTAGCAAGGGAGTAACAGCCATTTCACTCTCTCTTTCTCCTGGAAAATAGCTGAACACTTAGGCTCAGACTGAATTTGCAGACAGGGGTTTTAATTACACTGCTATGGACTGTAGCATCTAATTGCTGTAACTGTGCAGAGCTACAGCTTGAATCATTAGGAGTAATTCTGGCAGTCCTGGTGCTTCTGTGGGATGAAGGTTTGCCAGTAAGTGATGTAAAACTCGATGGTGAGTTAGGTCTCACTGGCAGATCTGCAGGGAGCTCATGAAATCTCTGTCCTTGGAGACATTCAGAATTTTTTGACTCCCTGAAAGCCATTGATATTACCTCTGCTTTGCTCTACTCACCTGGACATAACATGTTCTGGAGAACCTAGCCAAAATCCAAAGGGAGTCATAAAGTACAAAGACCCAGAGAAGCAGTCCCCTAGTTTCACCCAATGCTGCTCTCCCAAGTCATAGTCCCTAAAACACCAAAAAGTAATCTGGGTCACTCTTAATCTTTGAAGGTTTGTGCCTCAGAGTATATAATGTTATCTCCTTGACAAATATTTAAAGATTTGACCACTTCCCCTGGGTATTTCAGGGACTGAAGTCACAGTTGCCATTTTGGAAAGAGGCTTCATCCTTTACTTTCTGATGAGTAGAAGCAAGTGCTTCTGCCTTCCCACGCACACGGGATCCACCACCTGCCTGGGCAACAGCTGCACCTTCGTTCCTCTGAGGGCAACGAGAGGCTCTGGGTCTGCTGATAAGGAGAAGAAAACAAAATGCCTTGATTAGAAACAAGCTTTCATTTCTGAAAGATAGTGTCTAAAATTCACGGTACCTTTTAAGGAGGAAAAACTCATGAATTCAAGCAGCTCTGGTTAGCAGAAAGCCCGGGATGGTGGGAAACAACGTAGGGGGTACATGCAAGAGAAATAAGGGAAGAGGCAGGCAAATAGGGGAAAGAGTATGGAAGGATGCAAAAAATCGGTGGCAATAAGAGGTATGGAGAAGGGACAGGCTACATACTCCTTTATTTATTTAGCACCTAAAGAACTCATGTATTTTCTTATCTAAAAGTGGATTTTTTTTCCTTCAGCAAAATGATAATTCTGCTCTTTAGTGAACTGTTGAAGAGAGAAAATTAGGTGACTTTGGAATGGGAGGAGAGACAAAAAGTCAAACGCATCTTTAAAGAAAAGCATTTAATCTAAGACACCGCTGAAAGGTATCTCCGGTTCTGTTAAAAAGGTTTCAGGTTAAATTTTTGAAAAATCCTTGTAAACCTATACTTCTAGGGTTTATAATGAGTATTTTAGGGATCCATTAAAAAAACATAACATTTGACCACTGCTTATGGCTCTGTGGTTAACATTCCTAAGTCACAATTTCAATTCACCATTAATGACTTCAACTATTGACTGCTGGGCATTACAAAAAATGAGATGAGAATCTTTTTCTAAAAGCACCTTTTTCTAAAAGTAAAAATTAAGTCAGATGTCTTTGCTGGTATTTATGTATTTACAGGTGGTGTGATTTTTATTTATTTTTATTTTTTTTTTCTTCCTTCTAGGACTTGGCTTTTGTTCTTCTATTGTAAATGGCCCTACTAATGCTACAGTCCTTGCTGGTTCAGAAGCCCGGTTTAATTGCACTGTTATGAAAGGATGGGTCATTCTCATTTGGTTGTTCAAGGCAAATCCTGTACTCACTGTCATTAATCCTCACGGACCTATTGAAACATCAAGCCGCTTCACCTCTCAGAATTATACCAATAATGATGAATTTACCTCAGAGCTGATCATCCACAACACCCAGCTAAATGACTCCGGAAAAATTGAATGCAGCGCCCAGCAAGCTGGTGAGAGCAGCTTTGCCTTTCTTTCTGTTCAAGGTGCGTATAACTGCCAATAGAAAGCTATTTTATTGTACCACACTTAAAGATATCCTCTGATGGATTGCCCACATTATCTCTGTGATGGAGTACATGTCCTCATTCACCATCATTTGTCTTCTTTCTTCTTTATCTTAATTTTACTGTCAAAGCAGGTTTCAGAGTCACATTCGAAGTGCCATTAACAAAGGCTTGAACTGTCCTGTCTTTTTTCCTGTTATATCTCTTATTCTTTATTGGATTTCATTAAAGTGCCTGGAGGCTGTAGCAGGCCCACCAGCAGTCAGCCAAAAACAATCTTTTGGCTAGAAACAGTATGGATTACTTCCCTCCACACACGCACGTCTTTGTGCATGAAACTTCACTGTCTTTTGGACAGATCTCCCTCCTGCTTTCTAACTTAGGGATCAGTCCATGCCCCGCTTATTTGAGTTTGATGTAATGGTGTGTAGAAATAAATCCTTTGAGACACAAAGCAATACTCTTCATATGACTGCTGCTGCGAGCTACCATTTCCAAGGAACAAAAAAGCTCCTGCATATCAAGTCCCTGTGTATGAGACTTCTTCCTCCTCTCTGAAGCTTCAGTAGTGACAGAGTGCAGCCAGTGAAGCAGAATCTAACCATCAGACACGATCCATTTGTCAAAGAGGTGCTTAGTGCAGTGCGAACATCTCATCGTCTGTCTGTAAACTTTTCCCAAGAAAACCCAAGAGCATACTTAAAACTTACAGAGAAACATTGTTATTTCATTTTGTTGTCCTTCAGCTATAAATATATAAGGATGCCAAAAAGTGTAATTTTCTGCTTTTTATTGAAAAGATACTGAAAGATGAGACTCGTGCTGTAGACACACTGGACAATGTGTCTATGAAGTTGCAATATCTGCATGTTTAAATCATGCATATGGTATATTTGTGTTAATAATGACTGTTTTTTAAGTTAATATCTCAAGATACAGCTAATTTTGGGTAGCAAGGTAAGATTTAAGACTACCAGCAGGAAAGCAATGCAGATAACTATTCTGAAGGAACAAAACATCTTTTCCCTCCCACAGTTAATGGATCTTTATTCATCAAAAATAGCACCTTAACAGTAAAAGAGAATGAAACACTTGAAATTGTTTGTGAAGCCTTAGGATGGGCTCCAGCTCCAGACATTACTTGGATGACAAATGACTCTCTGATTGATAAGTCGAGGTATGTTACCCAGCAAAGTCAAGGATCTAATGACCTCCACAATGCCTTGAGCGTCCTGACTTTGACTCCAACAGACACTGAGATTTTGACTTGTTTAGCTGATATAGAAGCACTCCCTAACCCTCAGAATGCAACTATAACTGTTTTCTTTGTCAACTCTACGCTAGGTAAGTGAATGTTTGTTGTACTTTGCCTATACTGTTTTCTCAGAACTGTGCTTTATGCTTTGTATTGTTTTGAAAAGTATTTTATTTGCAAATTAAATACTGTGAGATATGCAAAGGTGATAGAATTAGGACTTGATAGTCACAACCTGATACGTAGGTACAGTTATCTTCACCTCTGTGAAAGGACTGGTACAAGTCTAATGAGCCACAAAGTCTGCTTAGACCAAAGAGCCATTGTGCCTACATTCCTTTATCTGTCATGTTCTTTTTTACATCCTAGAGGAAAGTAAAAAATGTACTACAGCAATATACATGGAATTCTTTGGGCAACACATTGGTTGCTTCTTATTGCCTTTTATTTAAGGAAATTCAGTGTCTAAGCCAAGCATGAATGTTGAGCAGATAGCAAGAACTGCCAGCAAGACTTTGATAACCCTAAGCATTGTTACTAATGTTGTCAACATATATATATATTCATAATACCACAAATCTTTGGCCTGACAACCTATGAAAATATATTCCATAATTTAACACATTCACAGTTTCATCAGTAGGTTCATTAGGAAGTTTATCAGTAACAGGGTGCTTTTATCTGATTTGCTCTGCTAATGTAGAGCAAAGGAAGTGGGACTATGATTAAAGATCTGCTTCACGACCTAACTGAATCCTCTGAAAAATGTTTTTATTTTCCAAACCATAATAAGGTAAGAGCAAGTAAGAGGAAGTCTCTCCCTCTGGGTTGACAATGTTTAATGCAGATGAGGGAGACCATACCAGATCGTCCTTAGGAGCATTTCTCTGTTGGGACTGGCCAAGTGTCTCAGCTGTAAGGGAGAAGACTCTCAAGACAAACTGAACTTGAAGTGCTAATCACATGGCAGGGAGCTGAGGTTATTGGGCATAAGTACACTGCCACCGATGGTGACATAGTCGACCCTATGGTGACATAGTCCACCCTATGGTGACATCCTTTAAATTAGCCTTAGCCTGTGGTATGGGAAATGCATGGGATGTATGGGGAGTTCTTTTTTTGCAGTGAGTCTATACAACCCCAGCTGCCTGCTGTGTGGAGTAGGGCTTAGAATCTACATTTCTTTTTATGATGTGGTAAGCATCATGAACTTTTATAATCACACTGACAGCTTGTCTTGATGAACTGAATCATTTTCTGCAATGGGTGAATGTGCCACATACAAAGACATTCTCATAGTGGATTGATGAGGGGTATGCTATAGAAGTTTTTACATACAAACAACTGAGGAGGCTGAGTAACTGTGCCTTTTATTTTATGGATGAGTCAATATTAGAAAGTCTTTTCAGAAGTACTTGCTTTGTAAAGCAGTTGAAAAAGGTCATTTCACCATTCCTAATATGACTGTTTTGTAGTCAGATTGCTCCTAATTACTGACTAAGCAAAACAGAACTATCCTGAGGAAATTAATAAATTCCCCTGCCTACTTGTTTGTGAAGTACTGAGGTATCCACCCTCAGTTTCCATAGCTACTCATTGTAAATCAGAAGAGGAGAAAAACAGATGTCATGAAGCACAATTAGTGTATAATTAGTGATTGCATAGGACCATCATTCATTGCTCTTTGGAAAAATAATTTTGCAGCATCAGACACTCAAAATTTGTCAGCAGTTGAGAATATGAAGTCTTCAGATTATTAGAATGAAATAAAGACATGTCATTTATGGCAGAAGAAAATTTCTAATATATGTCACATGTGAAATCTCGGGGCTTGTCTGAATTTTAATATGCAGATTCAACCTCAGCTAGAAACAAAGGAATGAAGATTATCTTTAAAAATTTAAGAAATCCTTCCCCAAAACTGTTGTATTATCAGTTTCAGTTGCTCCTCCTCCAGAGGTACCTCACTCACAGCAGAGTTTTGCTGGGCCCCAGATTTGGGAACTTCTAACTCTTCGGAGTTATCCGAGCAGATGTATTCACAGAGCCATTATTGGAAAATGAGGTCCTCAGTAGAGTCCCTTAGCTAGTCCCAAGCTCTTTGTGGCTTCAGTGTTGACTGCATGGGTTCTTTGTACTGCAGAAGGTGAATGTAGGGAATCCACCAGGAGCCTGATCTTCCTCTGCTTTTTTCTTAGCCAGAAAACTCCAAAGTGTCCAAGAAGTGATATCCAGCTTTGTCCAATCTCTTTCTCCTTGATCACCAGTATATGCCTGGGAAAACTCCCTTTTCTGCAGATACTTTGCCCAAGTAAATTCTTAGGCAGCTTTAGGAGGAACCAGGTGTCAGAACAGCAGCTGAGAATGGGCCCTATGGAATGAGGAGGTGGCTTTGTCCACACCAAACACCTAATGGGATGTGGTGTGGATTTACTCTCATGTTGAGCTGGCAGCTCCTGTATTCATACCTGCTGGTCCCAGCCCGTTTCTTTCTGGATCCTCCAAAACTGGGAAGAAGATGCAATGAAAGAGCCAGAAGTGTTTGTTTTGCATTTTTTTAAGCTCCGTAGAGCCTTTTTGGACATGTAACCTGAACCCAACAGGGTGGAAAATACCTTGGTCTGGCAGCCAGCTTGGACATATGGGCTTGTGTAGGTGTGTTTAGCCGCTCCCTTCACGCAGAGGTTAAATTTACCTCTATATTTAAACAGCTACGTGATGTGTTTCATATCTTAGCCATCTTGAAACTCTGTGGCAAGCTTTATGGAATAAATTAGGATAATATATATATGTATTTGTTGTGGTACTTCTGGGTAAAAATATAATGAACAAGCTTCTCATCAATTGTAATCACAACTGATTACAGCCTGCAGATTTAACTACTAGTCTGCAGGTTAGTGAGTGCTTGTTTCCTCTAATCGTCAGAAGAAATTCAAAACATGCTGACCATGCATTAGATTAAAGAAGGCTGGAACAAATTGCTTAATCATAATGACATGAGCAATCCACACTCCTAACAAAGGTCCAAGCTCTGTAGGAGGCTCTGCTGTATCTTTGCAGTCTGAAGCCTCCAAACCCCAAGCAAACCAGGCAAATTTGTATATTTTGGATTTGCTTCTTTATCCCTTACCATAAGAAAGCATTGGGTACCCTGGGTCATACATCAGGGGAACAGCTCTGACACTGTGCAGCTGCTACCAGCCATCTACGTGGCTGCGGTACCTTTCCCAGAGGCTGCCAGCTAAATCTAACCATGCAATTGTTAACTGTGACCTCTAATGAGGATGTGACAATCATAAGCCCGGTGTGACAGAACGGGTATTGTCGAGTTTGGATGCATTTCACACCTGTAATTTGGATCGAAATGTTTCTATAAACAACTGTCAAAATGATTTGGGGGCTGCTTTTCAAAGGGCAGACAAATTAGATGTAGTTCTGAAATATCTGGTCAGAACAAAAGGGCAAGATGATGTGGCAGTGAGAACCGACACCTTCCTTATGGATCCAGCTGCATAAGAAACGTGGGGTATTTTTAAAGTTCTGTGATGTGGGAGCTCTCTTAGGAAACCTGCTCGCAGCAACCAGGTTCACCAAGATGTTGAATTATCTTGAAATCACCTCATCTAGCACTGTAGTTTACAGCAAAGACAAAGAAATAATTTAATGTTGTGAAAATGCCAGTAGTGAAGGTAGGCTCACAGTGCAGTATCCTGAACTGTGCTACTCTACGGTTTTTGGTTTTCACTGCTCTCTAAGTGAAGACCAAAGAAAAGACCTACAAAGTATGTCCCAAAATCAAACACCTGCTGAAATTAGTGGGAGAAATTCCAAGGTGGGATTCATCAGAAAGTCATATCTACAGGCTAGAGATCTCCACCTGCACTAGGCACCTGAGACTGTCACTGCGGTCAGTGGGGAGAAATGGACACTTCTTCTGAGCTGATCATGTTATCCAGAGGGACACACACACATTTGGCGAGGTGAATTGGAACCCCAAATACCTATTTTCTCTCTACCGACAAAAGTAGTTAGGCAAGATGCTTAATATCTTCAGTATAGATATCTAAATTGAATCTTAACCCCTACCCCCAACCCAAAATGTCTCCAAAGGATGATGGGAGACTCAGCATACCTGCAAAACAGAATTTTAGTTGGAATATTACAGCTGTATATTCTTCTGAAAAAAAAATAGCTTGGAAAAGTTTCCATCGCAATAAAGAATTTTCTTTTGGAAACATTTTGAGATCTTGGCCACCACCCATACATACAGAGGCCGTCATCTGGAAAACACAGCCTCCCTGCTAAATAGTCAAGAAGCAGTTAATAGGTTCTCACAGAAAAGTTAAATATTTTGAAAACAATGTTTTGAGTCTCTGATAAAACAGTATTTATCCATTCTGATGAAACAATATTTATCCATTTAATTTAACAGAAAATGGTTACAGTGAAGACAGCATAAGCACATGGGTTATTGTACTTGCAGTCGTGTTTTCAATTGTTGGTTTTATTCTCCTGGTCATTATTATTGTGGTTGTCGTACGCTGCTGCTGCCTAAAGAAAGGTAAGTGGACCTTCACAATTGGCCTATACATTAAAAAGTACCTTGAATTAGGTATAAATCTGCTACTTATGACAGTCCTTGTGTAATGCAAAGGCCTGTGAGCAGGAAGGCAGGCAGACTGATCATGCCCTTAACCAAGACCTGCTTAAGATGCTCCTTACCTTGCTGTTCCTCCTATAGCTCGGCCCCAAGGTAGTCTGTGGCACAGAGTTTTGCCACTCACGTTAACGACAAGGGCATTTCAGGAGCACGTGAACTTCCAATGACGTATAGTTCCTGTGCTGAGGTTCTCTGCTTAAACTTATCTTCAGGGCTGTGATCCTGACTTCCAGTTTCTTCGTAAGCTGTTCCGCAGGGCTATTGCACAGTCCTGGAAATCAGGAGGAGAGATGCTCCCGTGGTGGCTGGAGCACAGTGCGCTCTCTGAGAGGAGCTCTCTAGGAGGTCGCCTTTTATTTTCCAGCATTTTAAATACATTTTTCTTTGCCCCCCATAGGATCCACGTACGAAAGCGAAGCAAGGTAAGCGGAATAAGGTGGGAACAGCAGGCTGCCTGCCTGCGGGTGCCGGGCGTTTGCCGGCACGTCCACAGGAGGTCACTGTGAGCCCGGCAGCGGGGCCCGGGGCTCCGCGGCGGATTGGCAGGCAATCAAAATAATAAAATAAAACATAACAAAATAAATAAAGTAAAACAACACGAAACCAAATAAAATAAAAATAAAAATAAATTAAAAAAATATATATAATAAGCTGCCCTGCTGGTGAGTGTCGACGCTTGATCAAGTGTTCACCAGGCGTGCTTGAATACCAAGCTGTTGGTACGTCACTGCATGGAGTTGGAAAATGTTAAAAATCGTGATCTGATGGGTGTGAGTATTAAGGTCCTATCCATTATCAGTAGTGCAACTCTAACAGCACTGTCGGTGAGGTTACCAGAGCTACTTTTCTAAGCTGCTAGGGAGCGGTGTAATTTCATGCACAGCTTGTGCTTGTGGGGCGTTTATCTCCCTGACTCTTAACGAGTTTACAGAATGTTATGACACCTTGCCTCTCATTTCGGTAATACCTGGCTTCATTAACGGACTCTTGTGGGGAAATTTTGTGAAGGTCTGTTGCAGATTTTCATTTATACATTACTTTTGGACATGAAATAAAATAAATACAGTACTGTTTTCTCCTGAGGAAACAATGCTAATTATACCATGCCATGCCAGTAAGCTTCCATGTGACTTCTTAGTTTATGATGCTTAATTGATCATTTTACCAAGTTCAGCTATATAAATAGGGCAGGACTACGTCAGCAGGGAACAGGAGGTCAAAAGCAGGTGCAGCTTGCATATCGGTTTTGGTACAAATACAACACTGCACAGCCTTTTTGCTTCGATTCTCTCCTGGTTGTGCCAGAAGCGCTTTGCAGGGGTCAACCCTGCTGCAACAAAATCAATTGTACATTCAGGGAAGCATCTGCCCAGCTGTGGGGACTGCTATGGCTAGGTCCATGCCCTCTCCAGGGCCCTGCCTTGCTGGTGCTGCCCCTGGAGTGTCTGCACAGTGCCTTCTTACAGGTAACGTGAACAGGCCCAGAGGAGGGTTTACCATTACTTTTTCCCCATGTCTTTGAATCTGATCTAGAACAAATATCGTTATGTCCTCATTAAAAAAATCTTAGTAGAGTAAAGCTCCTATTTTCCCGTTAACTTGAATCATGAGTTGTCATTCCAGCTTCATAAAAGTTGCTCACAGCCTGAGAGTTAAGCAAAAGCTAAAGCACATGCTTAAGCCCTGGGATGAGTTCAGGCTTTATGAACTACCTGCGACAAGTCAGTGTTGACAGTTGTGCAAAGGCTTAGTGTTTTTTTTTTTTCTTTTTCTTGGGCGAACCTACCTGCAGTAAAAAGAATGGTGACCGTCCAGATTCTGGAAGCTATGTTGAGGTAGTAGTGAAGAAATAGTGAAAACAAAGATATATTGTTTTAATTCCTACAACATTTATTTTTAACTTGGGTGGTTATTTTTCTGTACCTCCCACACTTTTTTGTAACTGATTTTGGCTTGGCTACAATGCTGGATTTGTTGAGACCTAAGGATCAGATAAAATAGACTGAAGACTGTCTTGTGGAGTTAGTATTCCTAAACAATTGCTATCTCCTATCAACCATGACAGGCTTCTTAGTGGTATTTAACATGTTTATCTCCTAAAAAAACAACCATGTAGTCACAACTGGCTAGTCAGACTTCCGTGTGCATCAGAAATACTCACCTGAAGCTCTACAGTCCTGTAAGTGATTCTTACTGAACATAAATAAGTCGATGCAACGGTTTCCACAAGCACTGCTAACCGACAAGTCCCTGGATCATCATAGTCCTGCCATCAATTTATGCTGGCCACGCTATAAAGCTAGGCAAAGATGGACTTGGGATTACCCCAGGGAGGAATCTGTGGTTAGAACAAATGAATAGTAGCGTTTTTCCTAGTATAAGTTTTGAGTAAAAATGCCCTCTTTTCTCAGTGTGTAGCTCTGCAGGTCACCTCTGCAAGTTCAGAGATGTGCAACTTTAACCAAAGAAGTTCTATCAGCTTCTCTGTGACTATGTTCATGTGCACAATGAATTAACTCTGGGGTGTACAGGTGAATCACCTGGGAGCCAAACTGTGTTGATGTGAGCTGGCATGCTCCTTATTGCAGTTGGGTGGGTTCAGTCAAAAATGATGAGTTGCTGTAGATGACTTGACTGGTGTTCCCTTATTGGGCCACTGACTATCCTGTAATTCAGAATTAGAGATAAAAATGCATTTCCTGCAAAGCCTGTGATCTGGAACAGAGCCTTCACTCTGAGAAGATGGCTCACTCTATTTTCCTTCTTGCTGGTAAAGCAGCTGATGGAAACTTTCTATCCAGAACTTCATAGGTAGTATTTATATAGGACAAGATTTGCAATAGCTGAATATTTGGGAGGCCCAGATGTATTTTGCAGTTATTTTTCAAAAAGTAGGACATAAAATATTTTCTCTGCTCCCTACTAGCCAAGAGTTCTCGTATCATAATGAAGTTCTAATGACAGTATTCTTTTTTTTTTTTTTTTTCCTAGGAAAATTTCAACTAAGAAGAAAACAGATGGCCATGCAGAAAACAGGCAAAGGACTGGTAGCGAAAATGAGGGATACATTCCAGAGGAACCACAGCACACAGAACAAATCCCTAGTGAGTGAATTGCGTATCATCAAGCTGTTTCTCAACATGGGCACACACGTGTTTGGATAACACATCATGTAATTAAATAACAAGATTCCACAACACCTTGTGAAGGACTTATTCTCATAAAATTTTGGATCACTGGAGTGCAGTCCTTCAAAAGTATGGAGAAAACATCCAAGTTCTTTGGAGCTGAATTTCGTTGTAATTCTGTTGTGTTTTGTTTTTAATGACTTTGTTCTTCCAAATACCTTTGAGGGCCAGTACTGGATTACCATATGATTGTTGATTTAGGCAACATTTTGGACTGAAAAACAAAAAAAAAAACAAAAACAAAGCAACAAAACACAAACCAACCAAACAAAAAAGGAATAAGAAAGAAAGAAAGAAAGAAAGAAAGAAAGAAAGAAAGAAAGAAAGAAACAAAGAAAGAAAGAAAGAAAGGAAGGAAGGAAGGAAGGAAGAAAGAGAAAGACATATAGAAAGACAGACAGACAGAAAGACAGAAAGAAAGAAGAAAAACAGAAAGAAAGAAAGAAAGGAAATAAAGAAAGAAGGAAAGACAGACAGAAAGAAAGAAAATGAAAAAAAAAATCCATAGGAGACACAGGAGACATGACAATCGACATTTTGAAGAAGTTCCTTTCCTTCAGTTAGCTCCTGGGACTTGTGCTACATCCCTGACTACAGCTAATTTCTGAAGGTTTTAATGCTCATTCATTGTTAGGTTTTTTCTTTTGATTTTTTTTGTTAATAGCTTTTTGCTGCCCATGCAAATGAACACTAATAATAGTTTTGTTAATTAATTCAGTAAGTTATTGCAAGCTCAACCTGTGTAACACTATTGTTGAAAGTATTCCCTTTGGTAGTGATATTACAGGATAGCATATCACTATCCTCACCTTACTTTCAGAGAGTGTTTCCATATTCTTGGGGAATGATATAGCCATGGGTAAGAGAATGCACGCATTTGTTGTGCTGAGTAGCGTTACACATTGTCTCCAGCAGTTATACCATAACAAGACACATAACAGAGGAAGGAGGTCTTTATACATGTCCTTCCTTCCACTCCTTTCCCCTGTCTCTAGCTCAAGTAATTCCATGAGAAAGAGAAGCAATGAAGCCTGGTTTCCAGTCTCACCCGTTGACATGAAAGACTTTGAATATGCCAAAATTTCTGAGACTGTCCAATAAGTTCTAATGCTATTGAGTTACTCAAGTGGGTGGAGATTCACATCCACAGTGAGCATAAGCAGATATTATTAATTTCCTTAAGAAAGCAGGCTTACAGTTACATTTTACAGCAATGGTTCTTATGAATTTTATTCATCTGTGGTATCTAGGATAGTTACTGCACAGTGACTGCAGAGCCGTGACAGGGTAGAACATACAGGCAACTAGGGGGACAGGGGTTGGAAGAAGTCTTGTTTTCAAATGGCTTATGTTTTTCACGTGAAAACAGTTGAGCAATCATCCTTTACATCCTTTTCCTCACATTGCTGACTTCATTAATAAAAATATGTTAGTGAATTATGATTTTCCTGATAAGTGACTAAGGCATTATAAATTCTAGTCCTTAAGCACAAAGGCTCTTCAAAAGCAAATGTAAATCTCCACCAAATCTTTACCTACCACTTGCATTTAGAACTGCATTATTATCAAAACGTTTAATCAAACACTTAATGGCATAAAATTATTGTGCAGAGTCTATAATCCAGGCATATACCCTTGTCTCTCTAACAAATAAATTGTGAAGAGATAAGCATAGTGGAAAGATTTCAAGAGCATGTGGTATTGTAAAATGTAGCAGGTTCACAATATAAAAGGAAAACTAAGGTAAACGCAGACAAATTAATTCTGCTGGCTTCTAGATAGGCTTCTTTCATATTCTTTAACTAGTGTTTGGCTGACAATATTAAAGCATATTTAGCTGTATTCCTGAATGGCTTGTGGTTCATACTATAGTGGATACTGAATAACAGTAATTTTGTATATTCTTATTACAGGAATTGTCTCTCTTCCTCCAATGTCTACAAAGTTCACTGTCCGTGATGCAGATTTACAAACCAGTTCTGTACTGAAGGTAATTGTAATGCTGATATCTTGATTTTTTTTTTCCACACAGCACGGATTGTACTGTAACCAAACATAGATTTTGGGTGGATGTAGATGTTTAAAACTCGATTACAGCTGTAATTGTATAAGTGGAATGATCCCTTAAGCATTCCTGAATCTTCTGTTTATACTGATACACGCCTTGTGTTTTAGTCTTGCATTTAGATTGATTTATTAGGGGGTGGGAGGTGGGGGAGAAACAGACACCCCAGATATTTGGAAGAAATGTCTAATAATGCTTTAGCCATCATCTGTGTGGGCCCCCCCCCCCCCCCAATCCCTGTTACATCTTTCTCCCCACCTCCTAGGCTAAAGTTACAGAGTCACAGACTGCTCCTCCTCAGTCTGTGTCTGCTTTTTCATTTCCATTGCTGCTCATATTTTTCTTCCTCCAAATGTCAGTGAGGTCCTTCTCCCAGCACAGTGGGTAGCCCTGACTAGGGCAGACTTGCCATAGGAAAAGGCAATTGTCTTCTCATCATTCCCAGGATTAAAAAGTCACCTTCTCTCTGACCAGACCACGTGATACCACTAATTACATCTTCCAGCCTCGCCAGACAGAATAACTCTGGCTTGGCTTTTGGGAATTCACCTCTGCATACATTAAGCCATTAAGGTGGAGTTTTGCTCTGCTCCAGGTGTGTAATAATGCTGGACAGCTGTTACACATGTACTGCTGCAAAAGTAGATGTCTGCAATGATTTTTTTTCTTCCCAGTTGCCAGACTAGACAAGGTGTGGATTTGAGAAGGAGGCACAGTGGAGTGTGGGGCTTGATGTTCCTTTAGAAATAAAATCCAGTGCAGATGCAGTCAGTAAAAGTGCTTTTTCTCTGGCTAATTTAAGGATTGCATTTTCCAATTGCACTTCCACAGTACAGAAGTTTCTTCAGTCAGGAACTTTGCACCCATCTCAGAGACCTTTGGTATCTCAGCAGTAAATGATGGAAGGGGAAGCAAGGAGCTAACACCCAGTCCACTCGCATGTGTTGTCTCCTTTCCACAAGGCTAAAAGCATAAAGAAGCAGGGTTCAGCATTTAGTCCTCTACTTCTTTCATCCTCATCTGCCTCTGTTCTGAAGCATGGTGCTAAGCTCTCAGCTTCTTGCGCAACAGCAACATGGATCTTAATTTATGCCATACATTTGTAAAATAGATTTAACATCTTCATGATTTTTTTTTTTTTGCCAATATTCTCTCGAGAAAGTAGCAGTGATGTGGTACCAAGTTCACCATTCAACACAGCGATAAGTCGTTTATTTTTGAAGATATGTTTCAACATGTGCGATGCAGAGATCTGTCTTGAGATGACATTGCATATAAATCACAGCAGAGTATGTCTAGTTCTTGCAGCACACAATGAGATTTAGGAAGTACTCAATCAATGATTAAAGCAATGATCACAATAATAACAGTAAAAATAATAGGAATGATAATGATGTATCTGTAGCTGGTAGTTATTATGTTTGACATTAATTACTTGTTAAACAAAATATTATTAATGCGAGGCTGAAAAGCATGCACAACACAGCTGAGGGTTGAAACATGAAACTGAAACACAAAGGTGCAGCATAGCGTCTATGCCAGACGCTAGGTGGGATGGCCTAGGAGGTCCTTTGCAGCCCAGTATCTAGGGGAACTTTGATACCCATCAGAGGGACACAGCATAGAGTTGAACCACTTCTGTTAAACCACTTGTCCCTGGGCAATGTTTGGTACTAGTCTGCTAAGGTGGCTTCTAGTTGCTTTGGTAACTGCATGCAGATTTTTGAAAGATATCGAGAGATAATTTGCAGGTGAAAATTATTTATATTTTTTAATATGTTGGAGGAATATTTAGCAATCTAAAAATGGCCTGTGAACACAAGCTAGTTCTCAGTGTGAAAGGGCTTCTCAGCATTTTGTAACGGCACCATCTTGTACATACAGGAGCTGATCAAGGAAATGCAAATATTGTCTGATAAATGCATACCTAAAATTGTGGATTTGCAGTCCATGATTTAGGTTTACGGGGTTATATAGAAACATAGTAAAACATTTTCCAGGCAAAATACAGTGGTTTTATCTTTTACATTCATAACCTTCCCTGATAAATGCAATAGCTCTCTTTTCTGACAAAGAGGTGAGTTACTGGATGCATTTTAATAAAGTTCAATCACCACTGTAGCCAATATATTGCATAATAAACGTTGTGGTGCTCCTTCATTATAACCTGTTTCTTGTCTAGCAGCAGAAATCAGGTGGCAAGCCATTTAACTCTTTGCTGATAAGTTGTGTTTCTCAGTTCCCTTTCCCTATACGGATACTGGAAATATTCCCAAAGGATTTTTTGGGAATTATCTTTTTTGGATTTTTAATGAGAAATTGAGGGAGAACCAGGACAAAGAGGAATTGCTCAGACAATTTTCTGCAGTCAAGGAGGTTTAAAGGGGTGGACTCCATCAAGTTACCATTCTCTCTCTTGGGTAATCAGGAAAAATGAGCAAACACCTTTGTGGTTCTTCCTTGGGGGTCAATAAGAAACGAAAAACCCAGGTTCTTCCTCAGGGAGGGAACAAGGAGCCCAGCTACTGCTGGGAAGAGTCATGGAGACTGAAGACCTACATCCTTGTCTCTCCCTCTCCGCAAGGTGAACTTAAGACTTCTGTAGCTGGCTTCCTTGAAACTGTATGGTATCAGGATTCACCACAGCAACAAGGCCAGAAAATAGGGCCAAATGGGCAACATTTGAATGGAATTCAGAATTAAGATTAGAAGAAGCTCATGGATATGTGGACAAGATGGAAAGCACGGCAATCATGGTGAATGAAGATTTTTCAGCTTAGTATTTTGACTGGGCAAGGGCAAACATACCTGCTGCCATGAGAAAACTAGATGGAATGTTTCAGCTTGTATAAGCTCCACCAGCACAGGCTGGAGGCATCAGAAAGTCTCCCTGGGTTTCTAAGGGTATCAGCTTTAAATTTGATACCTTCTGTTCCGTATGTAAAAGGATCCAACTGTAAATGATTTGAGAGATTAAGAGGGACTCAGTATCAAAGATTTTGCTTCCTCAGAAGTCCTTGCCCATTGACCCAACCTGGTACGAAGCCTGAAACACCTGCTGGGTCTCACAATAAAAGGTGACAACAGAAATTCACATAGGTGGTCAGTTACAGGCCAATCAAACTCATTGAGTCAGAAACTAAAGCAAAATGTTCACAGAAGATAAATGGTGTCCAGTAATTGCACTGACAAATTCACAACATGAACAAAAGATCTGGCAAGTCATCTCAGGGAAAGGTAATGCCTAGGTGAAGGAGAAGGAAAAAAAATACATATATAAAAAAAATAAAAAGATGTGCTAGACATTAAAAAAATGAGGAATATCGAACTGAATTATTGAGCTGAGGAAAACATTACCAGCCACTAGAAGAGGAGGCCAGGAGCATCAGTCAGGGGTGCTGGAAGGTCCTCTTTTTGATTACATTACCCAAGAAAAGGTCAAATGGAGAGTAGAGTTACTGCCTGCTGCTTAATTGCATATTTTGTTACAGTCAGCAATGGCAGGAGAGCGATCCTTGCTCCCAGTCCCAGGGCTGAGCTGCAAGCCAAGTGCCTGGGGGGCTGTGTCATACGCCCTGACCCACTACACAGAGCTCCTTCCAAAACCCAACTGCAGTGTGGGGGATCCTTTAGCCCGGCTCTGGCAGATTTTGGGGTAACCCCATGATCGGCTTAGCCTGAGCAAGGGCCATAGGGCCACCTGGGATGAATGGCAATGATGCAGGTCCCACTGCTAGAAAAGGAATTCTAAGGACTCTGCATCTTTCAGGGCTGGACAGTCTCCTACACAAGAATCATAATTATTCCTTTTAATATGCCATGAATGTCTATGATAAACCAGACCATTTTGTTAAAGGGAGTGCTCGTTTACAGTGGGACAGGCTCATCCGTGCTGTAATTCAGCTGACTTCAGCAGAGCTACCCAAGGCTTGGATTGACCACCACAGCCACACTCTTCAGTCCAGACTGAGTCACTCACTATTAATGGGGATGGATCTGTTTTTCTCCTTAACTACTCCAAATGACGCTTTATAAACTGCAAATCTTATGTAGTTGTGGTTGTGGTTTTATACCGAGGAGGTAATGAGTGATGGATTATAGCTACATTTATTGCGCTGTATATAACTGCTCTGACTCCGTGGATTGTTTGAGAAGAAAAATTAAGCCATCAAAATCAAATTAAAAGACCAATAAAACAGAAATATAAACCAATGACAGCAAATAATTTTACCCTTACTGGTGAAATGTACTGTAGAATGTCATGTTATGACATTAATTGGTCAGCATACCTTGATTAAGAGAGCAATAAATATTGATGATACAGATGTAGAAAGGCAAGTGCAGCTTGAAGACTGAAGTATAATTTTTCCCAAGTGTCTGGGGCAGAAGGGGAGTGGTGAAGCTACGTGAGTGGGACTAAACGACAAAGAAGGAAGAAGGAATTGCCAGTTTGTGTGTCTGTTGATGGACAGGGAAATGTGCTGAGTGTACTAAGAGCTGACAGGATGGAACTGGTTTGCTATTTGAAGCAATGGTGTATCTAAAATATTTTGAGGGTATCCAGAGTTTTTGGGTGGGTGTTTTCCTGCACATGAAGTGAATTTAGAAAGAGAATTAAAAACTGAGGGAAGGGGGAAAAATAACCTTCAGAAAGCTGTGCCTCCATGATTTTTTGTTCTAGCAGTTAGCAGAATGTGTGATGCATGCAGACACATTTGGAAGTACTCCTACCACATTAATTTCAGCAATTTGTTCTAATGCAGTTAGACTTGGATTTTTTTTTGGCTGGCTAATAGCAGGCAAAGCCTTCAGCTTGTCACACATTTCCACAGCGTCAGTGTCTGAGGAGCTGCCATCTGTCAAATCAATTTAGAGATCAGAGCCCTGTTTCATAATGCCAGATGTGTGTTCATCATTCATATCACTGGTGTCATACGGGTTGCACAAGTGACTACAACATGCTTGCAGCAGCAGAAGTCCTTTCTTCATTGAGGATCAGTATCCAAGACATCACTGAAGGATTCCACCCTGCAGTCAGCTGATACACACACTCATTTTGCCCTCTGATACACCCATGTATGGCTGGAAGAGCTGAAAGAGATGGAAAGATCTGGGCAACTGTTTCCCCAACCAAACCACCAAACTACGCAACACTTTTCCCAGTGTAATAGTCCCTTTATACAAATGGTTATAAAAAGGCATCCAGGGCAGATCGACAGTGAGCAGGCAGGTTTTGAAATGTGGGTTTAAATATGAAAAGGCTGTTGTGGTCCTTCTCCTTTGCATTTTGCATTTATAATGCATTCTATTTGAGATCCTCCGCAGCATCAGAAAATGAGGTTTAGGTCAGTGAACCAGCAGCCCCAATTTCAACAGAGTTATACCTAGTTAACTGCAACCTCAGTGAGGCTATGATGCTAAAGAGAAAGCTCCAGATAAAATGGGACAGTGCCCAGCATGAATTGATAGGAATTCGTGAAATTCCTCATTAATTGACATCATAGCACAGTGAGAATAAAATGTAAGTAACACAGAGCATTTGCGCTAAAGCAGGTAACAATGGAAGGTGCAGCAGGGCAGAGAGGAACCTGGTCCGTTGTGGGCACAGTCCCCTCCCCAGCAGCAACTTGCTGCTCAGGTCCTTCTTTGGTGGTGAGGAGAAATGGCACAACAAGGCAGGGACTGGATGGCTCGGTCTTGCAGATGAGATTTTTAAGGCATAAGAGGCATGCAGCGTTTACTTTTTTCACAGGTGCTATCAGACAGGGAAGAACAGAGCAGTTTAAAGCCGGCTAGAGCAAGTCAGGATCTTCTGCATTTGTAGTATGGCCTCCTAATGACCATAAACACCGCCTCTTTCATCAGCATTACCTGATGGCCTTCCTGGTTAGTGTCTTTTTCTTCCTTCTCTAACTGAAGGTGCAAGAATATTTTTGTGCAACAAGTTCTTGGAAGTGTTCCCACCCCCATATTTTGTGAAATACAGGATTCACATAATTACCTATGCCAGGAATTTTCAGAGACAGTGTTCAGTGAGGCGCTCTTGGACTCCCCCTGCAATTTTCCAGTTACTCAGTATGCCAACTAGTTCAGTATACTTTATACTCAAAGGACAATGCAGATTATCTGGGAATGCTTGCTTTCCACAAATACAGTGCTTGCCTTCAGCTTTTTCCAGCTGTTCTTTCTTTGTTGTTGTTACTCGACTTGTAAATCTGTTAATTTTTTGAAGGAGCAGTGGCAGAGAGCGTCTCGAAACCTCTGCCCTAGCGAGAATGCCAGCCTTAGCAGACCCGTAACTGAAGGACCAGGAAATGCCAAATAACTGTTCTGCAATAAACGGAGCAAATCACATCATATATTAATCTCCCGGGTAACACAGACCAGAGGAAACTTGTCATGTGCTCCGGAGATGAATGAGTGATGTCTCTGTTGAGCACCACTAAGGTCTTTGGGCTATCACTGAACTACAAGAAATTAAGAGCAGCAGAGAGATCTTGGAAAAAGTCTTTTGAGCAGAGACAGGCAGCCCTGTTACTTCCCAGAGCACCGCTCCTCTCTGCTGAAATAAACAGTAAAGGAGGGTAAATTTGGAAAACAGCAGCATGTTCTTGCAACAAAAAAAAAGAGGGGGGAGGGGAGCGAACAGAGTTGTGTTTAGAACAGAAGGCATCTGTCTTATGAAATGTTTCTAGGATAGTTATATTTATCCCATGGTTTTCCTTGAGGTGCTGGGACTCATTAAATACCAGAGAAATGTTGTCCACATTTGTTATCTAACATTTTCCTCTACGGCTTATTCAATAATGTAGAGGTACCAGATACATTATTCATGATGTTTCATACTGGAAGAATACCAAGGCAATACAGGCTGTACATGATTAATGATTGAGAAACAAACTATATGAGGTTTGGTCAATAGCTGGGAAACAGCTCGGGCTTGATAAAAATTTCAGCTGGGAAGTAAAGTGAAATTTCCATTAATGGCCGAGGGACTGAGACCAGGTGGGAAAATGCAAGGAATGGTAGCCAGCAGCAGAAGCGTGTAAGTAATTGGGACTGGAAATCCACAACACTGATTTCAAACGAGGACAGCGTTTTCAAAACTGCCGAGCTGATCTCACTGGGGTCAGCTTGAAAACGCTGCTGTCGGTGGAAGCAGAATGATGCTAGTCATGGGAAATTTAAAAAAAGCCAGCCTTGGATAAACATGGAGATGTTGAGAATGTTCTTTCAGGTGCATGAGATATTGGCATGCTTATTGTTGCAATGCCCAGGGTATTAGGAAAGCAATGTCAGGTGTCAAGTTTTTATTACAGTTTATGGGTTTAGTTTCTTCAAGAAAACTGGAGAGGAAATGCCCAACAAAATCTTTTGCTTGGAAGAATAAAGACTGCAGAGCACACAAGTTCTTAGATAGCATAAGACCAATTAATGAATTCCCAAAACTGCCATCGGTGTATTGCACGTGAGACTTATATAAGTATTATTATTTTTTTTTTTTTGGTTTTGTTCTGCCGTTCCTCCTTTTCTTTGTATTTAGATTTTGAGTGGGTTGCTGATGATAGATTTAATTTTGTCATAATGCTTTGGGGTGAGGGGTGGCAGATAACCTCCTGAGGACCCTTGTGAGACTGCTTTTCTAGGATTTCTTTAAGTTTGGTAACTGCTTTTTTTCTACCCTAGGGACAACCTCAAAGGCGTACTGATCATCCGGTCAGCCCAAAGAAAATTAGAAACGTGACACATGTCTAGAATGAACTTCTGGAAATTCCTCTGTCAGCTGCATTTTATACATTTGGACAGCTTCCTGTGACCAAGAAAGGTCACCACCAGTTCTCTCAATTTATAGATTATTTTTGTGCGTATTTATCATGTAATGAAATAAATCTGCAACCTCTGCAATGTAGCATATGATAGCTCAGCAAAATAATGGACACAAATGGCCTTAAATTCAGAGACGAGTCTGATGGGACTCTACAACAAGAACCTGGTTTGGATCTCGAAGGAATCACCAAAACTCCCATCAGACAGAAATATCAGGTTATCCACAGCAAGTTCAAGGACTGGAACTGCTAGTGATTGATTAGCTCAGAAGAATACTGGTTAATAAACTATCTATTGCTTTTTTAAAAATTTACATACAGCTGATCATCTCAAGCTCATAGATCAACTGCATTTTTCAGTGTCTGTTCTGTAATAAAACCAAGGGAAGTTTTCATCAGGGATGTTTCAATATTTCTAACAAAACTACCTGTGGATCAGAAGTGATTTTTTATATATATATATAAATCAACACATTCTTTTGTTAAAGTTATTTGTCTTAAAAATGTTGTTCCAGTGTTAAATAAAAAGCAATTACCCATGTGCCAAAAATCCTGTTTTGACTGAAAAGCAAAAACCTTGAGCTGAAAAATATGGATTTGAAAATCCTGATTTTTAAGAGTTGCTGCTTAATGCTTTATGTCTCTGTCCTACTCGTGGGCTGCGTTTGGCAGCCAAATGATGTGGGTCACAACAAAGGGTGGCTGTCCCCAATCTAAAAACTATGGTTTCATTAAAAAAATGCTTCAACACACACACACACACACACATATATATATATATTTATGCAAAGACAAACTTCTTTCAGAAAAACGGGTTCTTTTCCAGTGTGCTCATCCTTCTACCCACTCAGAGCATTCTGAATTATTCAGCGTTTTGCATGCTAATCTTTTGTATGAACCAATGCAGGTGCTCTTTGAATGCTGAAAGAAGTTGCTGCATCTCAGTGATAATCTGTGCAATGAAAATAAGATATTTGAAACCTAATCTCAGGAAAAAATGTTATTTTGTACGTTTAGCATTTAGGATCTCATTAAATTGTGACGGATTTTGCACTGCTAGTCACATTTTCATTCAGTCTGTCAGAACAAGCACTATCCAAAGCTCTTTCAGATTCTGTCCATCTCCACTGTTTCTGTCTTGTTTGGTTAAGGAGGAGCTTTGAAATGTATTCCCTTTGAATGTAATAGTACCAAAAACATGCTATGTAAATGTAAATAACAGTGTTATACAGAGAAAATATAAGTAAGTTACACTATGGAATATCTGTTTTTTCTTTGAAATAACCATGCATTGAGAGAAAGATCTGCCATATTTGGGTATGAGTATTGGTATTGCTGACATCTCCTAGTTGCTCATGAAGCTCTGTGTAGCTTAAAAAAACAAAAATCCACTTTATTACAGAAATAACCATTGCACAAGACAGACGGGCCAAGGGTAACACCAGCCTGTGACCTGGGGGTAAAAGCCACGGACCCTTGGCTTTCTGTGCACATGCATGGATAGCGAGCCTACTCTTATCAGAAGAGTAACTGTGCAGTACAGAAATGAAAGCTGGATGGAAGCAGTTGTTTTCCTCCTAAAAGTGTCAATACCATGGTGCCATCCATGCTGGGGAGTCCTCCTGGAGACTTCCATGCCATGCTACCTAGTACTTGAGGCTCCTTGGAGGACACCAGCGGTGCTTCCCAAATCATTTCTTAGGCTGTGGTTGGGCCAACGCACCTCCCAGCACTGCTGTTGGATGAACGAGCCGATGTCAGATCCCTCATCTGGGAACTGTGTGGGAGCCCCTTTCCCCCTGACAGCTCCGAGCTGTTGCAGTCAGATGTCGAGGGCAGTCAGATGTCTGTGCACCTTGCTCCAGAGTGCCACATTTGCCCCGGGGACCACTTGACAGCAGATGATTGCCAGTGGATAACACACGGCATCTACAGGAACCAAATCCCACTGACTGCACACCTCAATGTCTATGGTAAGTGGGTGTTTATTTATTTTTTTGCACCTATAGGTACAACAACCATGGAAACATGCCCAATAAACAGAGTCTGGAGCAGTTTTCCTTCCTGCGAGCTACAAGAAAGCATCCCACACAGCTATGGTATACTCTTAACAGAATTAGCATGAGGTTAAAAATTCTTATAGTGTCCTTGAAATTTATAGTTGGAAGGTTCCAGCGTTTGTATGCTTCCAGATTTGTTTTCCTCAGGCATGCTATACAGCCTGTATATCATCTCCAGCACTAGCTGTTAGTTATGTTTGCAAATAGAGCTCTACAAACAACAATACATAAAATACAGAGACAATTTTTAGCACTCGGGGAATATAAAATATGCAGGCACTTTCAGAAGACAGAGTAGGCTAAAAATATTGAATTTCAGGCACTTTATGGAGACACCAATCTTTTGAACACATGCATCTTGATTTATAATTATGACTTGGGGGACATTTTAGTAATCTGGAAGTACCTAGTTTTTTACTGCTCACAGACTGTGTGCACAGTTTGATCGTATACAACTCTTCCACGTTCCCTTACAAAATGTTCTGATTTGAATTCCACTTGTGTGTACGATGAAAAAATGCAGCGGAGATATCCAGCATTTCATTCTGCATCAAGGTTTCCTAAAGTTGTCCCTCCAGTTTTATATTTCACAGAGAATTCAGGCTACCTGAAGAGAAAGCCACTTAAAAATAACACTGGCTCCGTGTGAAGGTTTCTTTTTACGATAAAAAAGTACCCCATGTGGGGTGAGCACAATCAACAGATGCACTCTTAGGAAAGGGTACGCACAATATTGACCAAACACTTGGTTTCTTACTGGTCTGATTGAATAGAGCTGCTATTTTTGATATTTCTTTGGCAGTATATATAATACGTGCTGTTTCAAACCTACAGTAGACCCCTCTCAGTCAAGTACGTGGGCATCCCAGGTGGGTACTCCTTGCTTGCCAGCCAACCAGCCTGGCTATCTCTTTCCCCATAAGGATGGACATCATCAGGAAGGACACAGCTTCTTACAAGCTCCCTTGAAACCAGAGTATGGCCCCCTCAAAGTGTTGCAGATAATTTATTATCCTGCCCATCCAAAGTGAGGCCCACCTTGTAATTCTCCCTCCCCAGATTTCTCTAAATCCCACACCTGCGCTCCCAGAAATACAATAAAATCAATCCAGTGGCCTCATGGTACCCGTGTAAGTAAAACTAAGCAATCTGTATGCTCCAGAATGGTCTCTCATGGCCGGCCTGTAACTGAAAGAGAACCCTAGCTGCCAGTAGGGGAACACTTCCCACAAAACATCTTTGGCATTTTAGTGCTCTTTTTCGGATCAGTCTCCAAAAGTCTGTGCTACAGAAGAGGCTGAGCAGAGAAATTCGTAGAGCCCCTTGACACGAAGGCGCACGCTCTCAGTAGATGTGACTGTCATGATTATACTCTCCTCCTACTCACCACGATCCGCTCTTGTTCCCCAGGCTGTGAACTAGCTGTCTCTTCCCCCCTGAGGTGATAAGTAGCTTTCTTTAACTTTCTAAACTTTCTCTGTCTCTCACTTTCCTCCCTCTTTACCATCCTTTTTTTTTTCTTTTTCTTTTTCTTTTTCTTTTTTTTTTTTTTTCCTCCGCAGCCACCGAATACCTCTCCTTTAAACAAAGGGCTAATTGATACATATCTAATTAACATCTGAGCATTTGTTCTCAGCTTGTATTTAGCTTCGCAAATTGCTGCTTCTATTTCAGGCCTAAGGAAGGGCTTGCATGTCAGAAAGCTTGTCTGGTATTTCCAGCTGATCCAGCTGATCCAGTAAAACACACAACCTCTACCTGCACACTCGGTCCTGCCTATGCACGGATGCTGATGCCCGCGTATTTCAATCATCGCACCCACGAGGATGTCAGGAGGACCCTATGCGAATTTAAACTGACCTTCCTAAATTGCTGTTGGGAAAAAGTGGAGGTGTAACTAAGGGGATTTCCACTGTGACAGTAAAAGGCAGCCAGTCACTGGTTTCTTAAATTCACCAAAGTGATGGAAAAGGCTGAGAGCATAAAAGAGCTTGAGCTGGCTTCCCACATACTGAGCCCCTCCAAGCCCAAGGTATTTAGATTAACCAACGCAACTGATTAGATTAACCAGAGGTAACCAATTAGAGAAAGAAGATGGTAAGATTAACCCAACATGGCAGTGAAGCTTGTCAATAAAGAGGAGATTAAACAACATGTTATTGTTGGAGTGAGGACAAGGAGGTGCAGGTTGCTAACAGCTCCTTTACATGATCCTAGAAATCGCTGATGATTTATACTAGGTTAGCACAGCTATTTATTTAAACAAGTGTGGGTATTTGCTGGCTCAAAGGCTATACAGTAGGTTATTCCCTCTCAGTTCAGAGTGAATTTCAGCGTTCTCCCTCATATCTGAACTCATGTCACACAGACGCTATTTATGCTGCTTATTTGCTACTGTGGTATGATCACTCCCTCAAATGAGGGCTTACACTAAGTGCTTTTTCTCAAATAATGTTCCAGCAAAACACTCTGTTTGTTTTTGTTTTGGGGAAAGAATGCCAAAATCCAGGGACAACAATATTGAGATGTTTTTACTCGAGAAGCCAACCAGAGCCATCTTTGCTCTGCCTCCATCTCATTAGCTTCTCGGCACAAAAAGCCCAGGGGCTGCTCTGACCTTGGATCGGCTCAGCTGTGCTATCGATCCCCTTCATCCCAGTGACTTCCCAGCTGGATACGGCTGCTGTGGTCTCAGCTCCACTGGCTTGGCCCATGTGCTCCCACTCCCTGGGTCCCTTTGCTGCACACGCCAGTGTTGCTACCCCTCATTTTATACCTAGTGTGCAAGGGCAAAGGGAGACCTGGGAGTCAGACCCCCTGCCCCGCGGCTGGCAGGCTCTCAGGGATGGTGTCAGGCTGCATTTTGCTTTCCCAGGTCTGCAGGGATTCCCAAGGGGCATTGAGCTGCTAGGTGTTGGGGCTGCTTCATCAGAGGCATGGGGCATCATTTAGAAGTTTCCCGACTGTCCTTCCAAACAACAGGCAATGGATCTCCCTTGATGAGGCAACACATCTACTTGGTTTTACCACAAAGCCATACAATTTGTTAAAAAGTACTCCATGCCCCGTGGGTTTGTCTCAGCACTTCTCTTGCACGTTGCAGTGTTGATGCAGAAGACAGTAACCACCATGAAGATGGCTAGTAGACAGCAAGAGTGGCAGGGCAGCAGCTCCTGCTGGAAAGTTACCCTGATGCAGGCTAATTTTCCAAGCTGGGCAGCCGCTCACTTTGTCACACAGCACGGGAGCACAAACAGTCTGCCACGTGCTCATGGAGAGAAGAACGAGACAAGCCATTTGTCTTTATTAATCTGTGCTCACGGAGCAACCTGTGTGTATCGGTACAGCCCCTCACTCCTGTCACACCGTGGTGCTGCCCCTAAACAGATGCCTGAAGAAAACTGCGTGTGTCCAGAAACCTCGTTCGCAGATGTTTCTTCTCTCCCCCTCTGCCCTCAGTTTGCTGTCACCTCTCCTGGTGCCACGTGTTTAATCGGGAGCCCCAGCGCCCAGTGCAGGTGCCCGGTCTGCTCAGCTGGCTGCAAAGTGCTGCAGGAGCCGCATGGCACCGTGGAAATACCAAGGAAGGACATCCATATTTCTTTACCCTCAGTGGCCAGGCTGCTGACAAGTTTCGCCCTGCATTGCAGATGCTCCTCAATTATTGCAATGAACCCCGCCACTAATAATTAATGAAGACTCTCTAATGCGTGTTGGGAAGATCATCCAACAAACTCAGGGAGGTGTCCTTTCATCTCTTGCTACGCTCAGCAGCTTCACAGCTAATAAGTTACAAAGCCTTAGCTTCCTTAATTTCAACAGCTACTTCCTTTTAACAGAGCAGAGGTAGACACAATGAAGGCCAGACGATGATGAAGCCAGTGATGATGCCCTGAAATGGAAGCTGTAAGAAGAGCCACGAGCTACGGTTACTGACAGTGCACAACTAAAGTCCCTCTGCTCCTAGCTGTTAATTTTGCTGCTGGCTAGGATTTGCTTAGCAGACACCTATGTCCTTTGTGCCCTTTGTAGCTGCTTAATGGCCAAAGCTGACAGCGGGCAGGGGAGTGACAGCACATGCCGCCTCGTCTTTTCGGTATGTTTAGTCTTCCAGGGGAGCACTGCTCCCAGACGTGCTCATGGGTCATTGACCACCTTAACTCGAAACCCCAACTAAATAGCTTATAATTGCAACTATTTGCATGCAAGTGCTAGACTGTAGCTACGCTATTTTTTTCCTACTGTAGATGCACGGTGCAGAATATTCAGCTCGCACTGCCTGAGCTGATGTTATGCTGGAGACCACATAAATAAGAGTTCATTGAACTGGGTTTGCTCCTTTCGCCGTGTTTTCTGCTTCACAAAATGTTGCCAAATGAATAAAATTGCTAGCACAGGGTTGCTGGCTTTTTCCTGTGAAGGAGGAAGAGGACTTTATGAAGGCGTAGTGATCTTACAAAAAGGTCAATTGGCATAATCAACAATTTAAGGTTACATCTATTATCATGCTTTCAATTTCATTACCCCAATTAGTGATTCCTCCCCCTCGGTTAGAATTGGCATTTCAGTGCACAGAGCACAGCGATTCTCATCACTCAGGTACATTTTTGAATGTACTTTATGGCCAAGATAATTTATAATATGAAAACTCAAAAGGACATTATGGTTACTTTGTTCTCTAGGCATCAGTCATGCACTTCTGTGAATTAGAAATGCATAAACTGGAACAAGGGGAATAAACATCTAATACGGAAATGGCTTGACTTGGGATGTTTACATAGTTGCTCATCTTTTTGCATTATATTAATTGAAACAAACAAGAAATATTCTGCCCAAGCTTTTAGTGACGGAGGGAGGAAAGTGAGCAAGGAAGGGGAGGGAAAAGCACGTTTCAGCAGCAGAAAGCAGAAAGAAGCCGTCTGTCATGTCTTTGCTGTTGCAAATCAAACCTCGTTCGTTTGAAACAGTTTTGTTCAGACACTACACCGAAGATCCTCTGGAGTGACTGGGGCAAAATACTGGCGTGTTCTGCTAACAGCTCTCCCAAGAGTCAGCCACGCAGGACTTGCTTTCTAGTTTTTTACTAATCGCAATTGCCTTTTCCCATTGAACCCCATATATTGCTGATATGCGGCCCATGGGGCAGCGATAGTATTGTCTCACTGCTTTTTCGTACAGAATTTAAATGTGGTCTAAGCAGATAAGTAGCAAACTGTTTATGGATGCAGAACAGAGAGCTCAATTAACCATCCTGCTTAATGAGGTATTAGTGAGTATCAGCCGAGAGCTCGAGGATATGTATGAAGTATGCTTTCACCTGCCTCTCACTCCTTGTCCTGATCAGTGCCTCGCCAAGCTGAGCTCTCAAGAATGAACAACAAGAAGCCCCACTGGGAAGCGAGGCTGCAGGATTCATTAAAGACACTGAGTCAAACCACAGGCTAGGCAAGAGCAGCAGGGTTTTCTCACCACATCCCGATAAGACAGGACCAATATTTGGCAGCCCTTGCCCTCAGGGGCTGGGTTTGGAGGTTTCCTGCCCCCTGCACAGCCTGGGCATGCATCAAAGCCCTGGAAGTGCTGTGGCCTCCGGGGATACACTGAGGGACACCGGTGTGAAACCCTTTGAAACAAGAAGCAAGGCAGGTTTCTGCTCACCGAAATGGCAAGGCCCTCTGCAAAAGCAGTTAGCAAGTTTTTGGCCGTCTCTGGGTAAGAGGTATGTTATTTAACAGCCTGCCTCAATACCAGGTGAGCTCTACAGCTGCATAATGTCATTAAAGTTTCAGCTTCTGAAGCTTTAAATACAAAGAGATGATAAACTAAATATTTAAGAGAACCTGGGTTTAGATTCCACTGACCTTCAGAAACTCCTAGTAATTTCTATAAACCGACCTACTAATTATTCATAAAAAAAAAATGCCTGAAAATAATGTAAATACAGGACTATTACTGAATTTTACAGCTGAGAAAAGAGTTAGTCTGCATGTTACTACCCTGCCACTCTGCCAAGTCCACTGAAGAACCTAACCTGCTTCTAATTGTCTTAAAACAACTTATTATTATTATTATTTTCTGGTAATTTAGGATGTAGGGGGCACTGGGCTTTTGTTTTTGTCAACTCATAGTGTCCCAGGGTTAATGCCAGACCCTTCTGTACTTCATCGCACCACAGCCGCCCAGGGACGAACTCCAGGAGAACGTATTAAATCCAAGGGTGCTTTTTTTCCTAGTGCTAAGTAACACGAGGCAGCTATTTTTAATTTCTGTGCAGCAGCAAGCGTTGAACAAGCTACATGTGACCTAGCTTGCATTTTTATGAGGGAGGATAAGAAACAAAGTTTGTAGAAACTGCACAGTGCCAGTTACCCAGACCGTGCGGCTGAAATTGGCGGATCCCATGACTTGGCCTTCTTCTCACCCTCTCCCATTGCCTTCTGTAGAGGTTTTTCATCTTTTAGGGGAAAGGTTTCTATGCTGGTCCCTATGGGAACAGCCACAATAGCTGAAAAAAAAGCTTGAGTGCTTTCTTTTCCCTCAGCTAACCAGAAAGTTAAAGGAGGGGGAGAGAGAGCAAAAGAGAGATGCTCTGCTGGGACACAAATCAAGGTGGTCACTGGTGTCCTGAAATTCCTGGAGGGAAACTTGTCCTCTCATGGTCTGCAGAGAGATCCCCAAGGGCTCAGCCCTCCAAGCTTGCCATTGTTCTTCCTTCTGTGCTTTGGAAATGCTGCCGAGGAAAACTCTGTGCTGAATAAAATGGCACTGTGGTGAGTCAGGACAGAGAACCACATCTCTTTTGTGTTCACGGATCTATTTTAGAGTTATGTTGACCTTTACAAGAACCTCTGCTTAATAACACCTCAATTAGAGATACTGGGTCAGAGAGAGAGCGCTTTCTAGCAGATGTGGAAGGTAGACAAGGCCCTCCGAAAAGTCATCAGCCATTCAACTGAAATGTCACCACTAGCCCATAGGGAAGGGAAGAACGAGGCATTATTATTGATAACGGGGGCATTATAGAAGAGAGATGAAGGAAACAGATCTAAGCATTTATTCTCTTTTAAAAGCGAGATGCTTTTGGTGAGAAGTCATTCATTCCCATCAGTTTGCAGTTAGTTGCTCTTATTTCCATCTCTATTTTAACATTTATAAGGAAAACTAAACCAAACCCAAATAATTTTATTAAAAAAGACTCAGTCAAATGAGCCGCATCTGCTCATCTGGTTACTCATACTGGAAGCTCATCAGAGCTACTCATCTGGTTAGGTCTTTAGATGCTGAGCACGTATAGCTGTTTTCTTCTCTCAGATTTTATGTCTTCTTTCCCTTCCCTCCCTCACATTCCTCTCAGCAAACTAACCATTGCTATAAGGAGAGATTTAACTCAGTGACACGGAACGGGCTACGTTAAAGTGCTTGCTTTTGTAACTCTGAGTATGCCCGTTACTAAATGGATATTTCTAGAAGCCACTGCAATTTATCTTGGTCTGTTGTCGCACTTCATGTCTCAGAAATCAAAAAGTGCTGATCCTACTTTTTCCTTGACCAGCTCCCTTTCTGAATGGTAAGTAAATATTCTTCCTTTGATAAGTGGAACGGATCCTATTTCGTGAATAAGCTGAAGGTAGGAAATAGGCCTAAGAGACACCTCTTGGATAATCCAGTCCGTATTAGTTGTGGATCCCTGGAGGTGCTCAAGGCCAGGCTGGATGGGGCTTTGGGCAACCTGGTCTGGTGGGCGGTGTCCCTGCCCAGGGCAGGGCAAGGTGGTCTTTAAGGTCCCTTCCAACACAAACCATCCTGTGAAATTATCCAGCTTCCTACCTCCAGCCAACCTCTTATACAATGGTACTTTGAATTAGCTCCATTTCTAAACTAGGTGCATAAGGGTAAAAAGGCACCAGAAGCTGAAGATGAGAACTCCAAAACTTCAGATATCTATAAATATATCAGAAAAGATACTATGCAACAGAGGCACGTCTTTCTTCTTTTGATTGACCTTCTTTTGTGTGAGCACTAACATAATAAGCTTTTCCCTATCCATCTAAATATTTGCTCTTGATTCATGCCCTAAGCTGGAGCATCCTGCAGAGCAGAGGCAGGCTCCTGCCCTCTGAGAACATGAAGAACCCTGATTTGTGTTTGAATGAGGTAAGAGCAGAGCTGGAATACATTTGCACTGGGATCTTCGTTTTGGCAGCCACCAATTATGGATCACTTGACCTGGTGACTTTAAATTCCTTTTACTGGAATATGTTCTGTATAATTACTAGCAATACAGCACTAAAATGTTTCTAGGGCAAGTGGAAAGAAAGGGTTTGGATATCTTGACTCTTTTTTTTTTTTTTTTTTTTTTTTTTTTTTCCCCTGTTAAATATCTGACAAAACTTAGGAATGCTGTGACACAAAGATCAGAGGTTGTTTTGAAGCCTCTGCTCTGTCTAAAGATGAAAAGCAAACAGGACAGAAACCCTTCTGCAGTTCAGCACTACGTTGCGACAGAGAACAAAAACAAGGAATCCAGTGGATCCAGCAATCACTGTAGCAGTGCTGTGTGGTGCACAGTGGAGGGGGTCTTACAGCACTAGCACTACCTTTCTTTTTTGGTCACACCAGCTTTCTGTAGCTGGGGTGGGAGAGAAGACTATAATGTCTGACCTTCGAGCAGAGGTAAATACTGGCACTGGTTACCTCTGTGATGTACTTCAGCCCTTCTGAAGCTGGGAGCCTTCTACATCCATCCTCTGAGCAGAACAGGAATGTAAGGAGTATACAGAGGGGAAAAGGCTCCCTGAAACCTGGCTCCCGTGCAACAGCCCAGGACCAATGAGCCCCTCCTAGATGTCTTATCTCACCTTGGCACTTGCTGTGTAAATTCATATACGTACATATATACGGAACTCCTAATGCTCTCAGCTTGTACTGGAACAAAACCCTTCACTTCTGCAAGACATCACTGAGAATTTTAGTGGGACCAATTCAATTTTTTTCTTTGCTTGTTTAATCTAAAGGGCAAAGAAATGATGCTGAACACCAAGAGTTTGCCCTTAACCTTAATTTCTCCAAGGTCTCTGAAGTAAGGGAAGGAGGTATGCTTTAAACTTCCTTCTCCCTCCACACTGCAAACTGTAATTGTTGTGGATCTTTTTAATCACATTAATTCCTTTGTCTGTACAGAGATTGAAAATTGTTAACTGATAATTAATATGTCTTTCTACCATTTAATTAAAAAGTTAACTGCCACGGGTAAGTGCCAAGTAAGACCTGAATACTATACATTTTCATATTCTTTCTCCTTTGCAAATCAAAAGCCAATAAAAGAATCAAAACCCACAGCACACTTCAGGCTTTGAAAGGTTTCGGGAATTTGACTTAAACCGAGAGAGTGGCTTTCTTTACACCTAAGTTCAGGACACTTCTAGGAATTACATCCCTCAACATTCTCTGTCCAGACTGGAGAATTGACACTTGTATTTGGGTATTGCTTTTCTTTTTTTTCCTTTTTTTTTTTTTTTTCTTTTTTAATGATAGAAGATGACTCATACTGTACAGTAAGTCATGTCATGCAAATCTCTGGAGAAAAGACTCAATTTTTCAAGATTATATTTGAAATTGTACTTGTGACACCGACAGCGGCAAGATCTTGTTGGAACCATTGGCTCATTGCTCTTGCATGGGAACAAAGGTTAGATTGTATCAAAGGCCCTAAGGCCCAGATCTTCAAAGGTATTTTGTTCCTCAACTAACCACAGCCATTAGCTTCTTAATTAAAAGGTAAAAAGGCATACTAATGGGAGCTAGGCCTCTGGAAACTGCTTTTATTCTACATTTGCAATTTTTTAGTCGGGCAAATTAGCTGGTATGTATGAACGACCAGTCACACGGTCCAGGGCTATGCTTGTTAAGTCTATTGCTATCAAGGAGCAGACCAAAGCCAATAATTACAGCATGTTCTCTGTAATAAGGTCATGTTCCAGATCCCCTTCTGTTTTCCAGTGTTCAAATGCACGTCTTTCTGAAACAGAACCTTGCCACTTGAAATCAGCATCCTTAATTTCAGCTGCAACACAGATTTCCTTTTCTGAAAGTTTGTGTAAAGTTGTTCTACCCATCTCTTGAAAAATTCATAAAACAAAAAAGAGAGAGGCATGGGTTTCACTTCAGTGTACCAATCTCAAGCACTTGGAAACTTCAGTTTCTGCAGTCACAATCAAAATTCAAATCTATTTTAGCACCAGTGGAATATGGAGCACCTTTCAAGGCACAGTCATATTTTCATTTTGATTTTTTTAGGGGGTGGGGGACAATTTGATTTGAATCAAATTTTGACTGAAAAATAGAGCAGCCTAAGGAGTTATCTCTCCCTGTGTTTTCTATCACTGCTTCTCCTGGAGTGATTCTGCAGCTAGCCATACTTCTGATAAAGCCACCCCACTTCCTAGGCACCTCCAGTGGTAGGGTTTGAAGGGAAGCAAGACTGTGCAGCTACATGTCATTGCCACAGACAAAGACTGAGTGTACAATTACTTGTTTTGTTACATCTGTGGAACATACGGTTCTCCAAGCAGGCCTCATTCACACTTGCAGAGAAGAGCCGTCTTCAGTCTTCTTGCACAGGTGAAACTCCTGGGAAGTCTGTGAGCATTTCTGCTTCAGAAGCCAGCTCAGATGCTCAGCTCTGTGTTAATTCTTTCAGGTAAGTGGGAGTAAGAGGCAGTAAAGCTGTAGTCATATGCCAGCAGACAAGATTGAATGCATAGCAGGTGCAGACATGATGAACAAGAAGGTGGTATTTTAATAGTCAATTTTCAGAATATAACGGCTCTGGAAAATAGAATAGCTTAGAACATTTTCTCTGTTTAGAAGTGTCACTACTTGGCAGTGCACTTTAGTAAAAGCTGAGCGTTGGGGCACCTTTAAGGTAAAGTATTGCTGGAGGCTAGAAAGGCTGTCAGCGAAGCCTGAAAACTAAAAAAAAACTCGAAACTAAAACCTGGTGCCATCAGATGGCATAAATGACAGAACACAAATGAAAAAGAATATTAGGGGTATCTTTATTCTAAGAAAATCCAACTTGCTGCTGCATTTAACGGTTGGACTAGATGATCGTAGAAGTTTTTCCAGCCTACACGATTCCATAACTCTATGCTTTCCAGAGCAAAAGGTATGTCAAAGTAAGCTGGCTCATAAATGAATAAGTCAGAACTCGGGTTGCACCTGGGATTAGGGTGGATCTGTGCGTCTGTGTGTGTGTATGTCCAAGAGCTGTGAAGTTCAGCAGGGCCACACTAAGAACTAGGAGAGGCACGTAGCGTTTCAGCCCCCGGTTTATATCTAGATTGCTTTAGCTGGCTGTGTAAGTTTTCTCGAGGGTATGAAAAGCAAATCTGGGAGGCAGGGACAAGACTTATTCAGAGGGAGCGAGAGAACAGGAGCACAGCTGGCACATCATATACTGGGACTGTATGCTGCAGTACATGCAAGCTGTCCCCAAAGCAGGGAGCTATCACGTGGAGGACACTGCGATCCCCCTCAGCATCACCGCTGCAGAAGAAGAGTGCTGTATTTGCAAAGAGCAAGCTCGGCACCTGGCTATGAACTGCAATTTAACACAGCGCCCTGAGAACTGAGGGACTTCCACTAGGTAATCCAGGCAGCTCAAAATGCCAGCTCACATCGACTCATGCCCTGAACTAGGACCTCTGGGCTTCCCTGGGTGCGGCTCAGTGTGCTTTGTGGAGTGCCCCCCTTGGAGCCTGTAAACTCCTCGACGCAGGTCAGAAAAGAAAAACCCTGTATATTCCCATGCTGAATCTGGTGGGAAGTGCCTTCCCTGTTAGCACACTTCTCTGTGCACACTGGAGTACAGCCTGAATTATAACTATGGGCTTTTCTGCTTGAATCTGACACATTTGTTTCAATGATGGAGAGACCAGCTCTTGGACGTAAATTAATTTTTTATGTCATATTTCACCAGCGCACATTACACATGCAGTTACAAAATGAACATGGACTACTTGCAAGCCAGCTGGCTAACTGGCAACCGGTGCAGCCAGTGGCTGTATCTGGGGAAGACACGCAGCGTCAGTGGAAGCTGAAAAGATTTTCTCTCAGCTGTCTATATCACGTACCATGTGTTTGTGAGCTCTTTGGTCAGAAGTAACCCTTTAAGAACTTTTATTTCACATTGTGCTGTGTACCCATAAGCCCACAGACCAAGGGCACTCTATTCAGAATACAAATACTAATGCAAGGTGCCAATGGTTACTTTTCACTGGAAAACGTTGTCACATAATACAAAGCTGCTTCAGGGGCTGAACTTCATCATTTTTGCTTTGCATCCTCACACCGTATTGACACTCCTGAAGCTGCAGAACAAACTGCTACTCATGCAATGAACTCTTACCATGCTTATTGCCCACTTGGTCCACTTGCTCCGAGACCTGGGACAATTAATGCCAGTTTTGTAAAATGCCAGATGCCAGTGGAGGTCCTGGTGAAATTAATATAATAGAAGATTGAAGATGATAATTTAAGTAGGGTCTTCCCGCTCACTTGCTACAGCCAGTAACCTGGGAAAGCCTAAAAAATATTTTTTAAAAAAGGGGGGACCCTGCAGCATTGTGATCCCCAATTGTAAGTGGAAGGATTTATCTGTTCATTCAGTGAGGTGATTCTTCTCCAAACACCTCATGCTGTGAACCTTTTCTTTTAAAGAACATGAATAGCTGCAGACACATCACGGGCTCAAGTTAGAGAAGATCGAATACCTGTTGAGAAACTACACAAACTGCAAATGCACCACTGTGTTTAACAGGGCAAAAGAAAGCTCATGACCTGGTGCTGGATCAATGCTCAGAGACTGATGTAGTTCTTTTTCCCTGCAAGACTGGGATCCCAGGTAACCTCACTGAAAATCAAGACGGTGAAGCCCTGATAGCTGCCTGAGATTAGGAATCGACTCTGTGACTGAGAAGAGCTACGGTGGCTTTTACCTTGCTGGGAGCTAGTAAGTTTCTCCAGAGCAAGGATAAATCACAATTTAGCATTTAATTCCTGCCCAGAAAGCAGGGCAGCCAGCTGGTACAAAATGACATTTATCAGTCTAAGTGAATGGATGTGCAAAGGCTCACTTGTCCCCCATCCTGCGCACAAAGGACAACCTGCAGCCTCTGAGCTTCTGCAGGTAACGTGGTGGAAGGCAAAGGTGGCCTCCAGAAAGGCCTCGCCACTCTTCTTCTGCTGCCCCCACCAAGGCCAGCCCTGGACAGGGGTTGTGATGAGGGGGCCACTGCAATGCAAAAAACCCTGGGTGCGCAAAGGTTGGCAATCTTGGGCTCTCCGAAATGCCACTTTAACTTTTTTTTTTCTACTTCTTCTTCTTCTTTTTATCGATTTGAGAGAAATTTGAGGGAGTTGAGTGCATTCCCAGAGCAAATTGAATCTATATTTCTTCACAGATACATGAGTCAGAGCATCTGAAATGCGTATTGCCAAATATAGTAATTGTGCTCCGTCAAAAGATGGATGCAGGCGTGGAACCGCATAATTTCCAAAGTTTTGTTTTATTATTATTATTTTATTTTTTTTGAGAAAATTATCGAAAGCACTCTTTTCCATCTTCTTTGGCAAGCAGCCCGATGAAGTAATAGTGAAGGTTTTACGGCAGTGGGGCTCGTGCCGTGGCTGACCCAGCTCAGCCGTAAGGCCGGACAAAGTTGGGTGACAAGCGCAGGACCCTGAAACTTTCCCCACTTCACCTCTGAGAGGATTTAACATTATCAGGGCACTCCGCCACACGGGCTGGGCTCCTCACCCCTCGCCTCCCACTGCGCCTGGCAGGCACAAAGCCAGCGGGCCCAGCTTCGAGACCCGTTTTGTGGACGGCGAGCGACAACCACCCAGCCCCAGCCCCTCCACCCGCCGCCATTTTGTCCCGGCCTCCCCGCCGCCGCCGGGGGGGGCCGGGGCCCCCCGAAAGGGGGGGGGGGGGGGGGGGGGGGGGGGGGGGGGGGGGGGGGGGGGGGCGCAGGGGGGCTCGGCGCCCGGCGCGTCGCTCATTGGCTGGGGCCGGGCGGGCCGGGCGCGCGGCGCCGCTTCTTAAAGGGCGACGCGGGGCGGCGGGCGCGCGGCGCGGTGCGGGGCGGGTGCTGCCGGCGGGGCGCGGGCGAGATGAGCGAGGTGGGTGAGCGGCCGGCGGGGGTCGGGTGCGGGGGCTGTGTGTGCGCGCCTGGGGGGCGGCTGAAACCCCCATCTTCCGTTAAACCGTCTCCTGATGAACCTCCACAGGTGGGTGCGCGCGCCCCCGAGGCATGAACCGGTGCGATGCTTGATGCGCGCCGCTGGGCGCTAAGTTAAGGAGCAGCCCCGCGCCTTGGAGGGGTGTTGGTGGCCCTGCGCAGGGACAGGGCGCGTTGTCAGCTGTGTGGGCTCACAGGGAAAGCGCCCCGCTTGCACTTGGTGTGAACTTCATAAGTATTGTCCTGGCGGGGGGTTGTAATTAAGGGGGGAAAAGGCAAGCAGTGCCAAGCGTGCAAGGATCGCGGCGTGCTTGTAAATAAATAAGGTGAAAAATGTCATGCTTCTTTTTTCAGTGGAAGCGTTCTTGGGGCAAACTGGTGTTTTTTCTTAAAAGTGTACTCAGGCAGGGTGGCTACTTGGCAGTCAGTGGATCTGGTGCCTGGTGGAGGCAGCTAGCAGAATCCCGGGTTCCCTAGTGCAGCTTTTTGGGGGATCAGGAGAGACACCTGCAATTACACTGTGTCCAGCGCCTGTTTCTGGGGGCTAGCTCCTGTCACAGGAGACCTGCTGCTGCTTTAACAAGTGGGTACTCCTTTCTTAGCAGCCTGCAGAAAGCACACAGCAATGCCAAGTAAGTTCCGGCTGCAGGTACGGTGCAGATGTTACACTCGGTGCATTTTTAGGTAAGTGACTGGAAGAGTAAACCTGAGGCAGATGGAGAGCGGTGTAGCAGCGTGGTCGCCGGCTAAGAGACTTGTGAGGAGCAGCTTGCCTTTTGGTCTGCAGGTCTGGCTAAACGGGGCACGCGGAGGAAATCCTCACCGTGCTTTTCTGCAGCTGGTGGAGATCAGACGGTCCAGGTGTAATGCAGCACGCTTTCCATGACCTCTCCTTGCTCCTGCCTGCATTTGAATCAGCGGGATAGAGTTCATGCAGTAGGCTTTTAAAGCAACTGTACTTTGCCACTCACACTGGCTACTCCTTTAAGATAGCATTTTTTGGGGCAAAAACCTGAAGAGGAATGGTAGGGGGATGCTGCTGTGCTTGCTGCAGCTGTGCAAGGCACTGTTAGGCTACAGTCCTGTGCCCGGCTGTGTTTGCTCAGTAATTACCCCTTGATAGTTTGAATTATATTGCTTGCTTTGTGCACGGTAAGTCCCAATAAATATCAAGATCACAGCTAATACCAGCTTGGGGGCTCTCTATTTGTAACGTGCTTCCCAGTGCCTAACAGAGTAGATTCCCAGCACACCTCCAGAGCCAGAAATGATGCCTCTGGTGCAGCACTGAGCCCCATACAGGTGAGACTTAGGACTGAAGACACTGGCTGCACTCTTATCGTCACTGTCATTCAACAGATAACATTAGAGTGTTTATCGCCCACAGCTCCAGTGAAGAAAAGCTTCCTTGCTGTTACTTGCCTGCCAGCTGTTACTCAAAAGACCATTCTGTTCCCAAAGGGCAGGGGAAAGCAACTGGACACGACCAAACCACCTCGGTATGAAAGACTGCTTAAATACCGAGGCAAAAAAAGATCAGCAGAAAGCAAGCTCCTTAGCCATCTGTTTGCTGTCTTTGGTGGCGGTTTTGGTGGATTTTGCTTGTAATGCTGTAACTGAAAAATATTTTGATTTTTCTCTGTCCTGATCTGCTGGAAAATCTGAGGACAGTGATTAAAAAGGGCTCCTCTAGAGCCCTTTGGAAAAATTATCTGAAAGTGGTGCTGAGATGGTGAGAAGGTTTTTGCTTATGTTAATAATTGTTAGGACTTGAATGGAACTTAAAATGCGGTTGTAGAAGCCTCTGAAGGGGGCTTTCAGATCGCTTGGAAGTTACTGAGACTTTTCATGGTTTCTTATTTTACTGCCTCCAGCTAAATTATTTCCTGTTTATGGATGGTGATTACCAGTCTCCTGATGAAGAAAGCTGAAAAGAAAGCAGCTGTTAATCTGACTATAGTACTTAATTTTTTAGTTTCAGAACGGATAAAGAATTTTCTTCTGCAGGGAAAAAAAAACAAAACACTTAATCTGCAGTTTGTCTGAATGTTTACGATGCTCTGACTGCCAGGCAAAGCTCTGGCACTGTAAATGGTCACAGGGAAGCTGAGATATAAGGGCTTACCTAGTAGTATTGTGCAAGTGTCCAAATGAATTTAGTGCTAGATGCATCTTGGTTTGAGCTGGAGATGGTTCACGTAGCTGCATGGGAGCTTCTCAAACTTCATTAAGTACTGAAATGCATTTTTAGGTGTTGAAGTAACTTGGAAAATCTGTCCTCAAATAACCGAGGAGCCTTTTCTCTAGGTCTGTAGGTGTTTTCCTTCATCTTTAATGAGCCTAGAGAGAACGGCAATGCTGTAAAATGTCAGCTACTGTCAGTGAGTGTCTAGGAGGCAGGTGCAGCCTTTCCATTAAAGATCTCTGGTCACCTAGGATGAACTGGGGGAAGTGATCTTGGGTACTGGCTTCACAGAAGAATGCCAAATCCCTATTCACAACCACCAGTGAGCCTCTAGACTCAACAGTGGCATAAGCTTGATTCACCTGTAACAATCCTGTCATCTTATCACTGATCTAACTATCTGATGCTCTGGGTACGGTGTCTGGTCTTGGTGACTGTGTTTCTCTGGCATGAAGGCTCACAAGAAAGATTTTTACAACTTCACACAAACATTTTTACAACATTCATTGCCACACCTGCCCCCTTCACTGAATGACTCTGGCTTTTGGAGTCAGATCTGGACTTGGGAAGGAGCACATGCAAGTGATATGGTGTAAACAGCCCTGGATGATGTTCCTGTGGCTCAGGGATGAAGCACATGCATAATGAGACTGCCTTGTTGGATGCATTTGTTTCCTTTTGATATCAAAGTGTTTCCTAACAATTAGAGAGTTGGAGTGGTGTTCTTGGGACAGGGGAGGAGTTCAGCTTCAATGTGTAATCTTCAGGGGACCCATTCAGGAAAAATACCTAATCAGTGCATGCCCCAGGCACCTGTGGCTTAGGGGAAGAATATGCCTTGGAAAAGCCTTACACAACCTGACAGAAGTGCTCTCCTGATTGCCAGGGTGCTGATGTGCCCACCTAAGGCAGGATTTGAGGCAGCAACTCTGTATATCGGGGGAGCAGTCTAGCTACCAGAGAGCAGCAGGAATATTCCATCTTGTCTTCTGGAGCAGACACCAAGCAATGGGGCTCATCTAATTTGTAAGTCATCAGAAGAGCGCAGTCTGGGGTCTGACTCTGTGGAATGCTTAGGTCTCTTAGCTGGGGACTTGATCTGTGAGTCAATGCTTTTCTCTCACACTTTGAATAGAGACAACCCCAGCTTGTGCAGCAAGCTTCACGTTGTCTTACATTCCCTCTGGGCTCTTGAATTCTGCACCAAGTGCTGTGTTGTGCCCACCTCCTAAAGGATCACAAAGGGTGTGTGGCTGTGTGACCTGTGATGGGGATGTGCAGGGTATTTCTGGCTCATCAGCTGTCAGCTCAAATCCTGTAGAACATGCCTAATGGCTCACATCTGCAGCTCAAAGCACTTAACTTGCATATTTTGGTGCTCAGATCGCCTTCAGGTAGGCAGCCAGGCAGTCTAATTGGCAAAGATGGAGGCACCACTGGAAATGTGATGTGCCATTACACAGGGGTCAAAGACTCTTCTGAAGGCTGAGCTTCACCCACCTTTGGGCTGGGAGGAGACACTTGCCCCCAAGGCAGTCTCTGCGGCTGTCCTCAAAACTGGTGGCACTACATGTCCTGGTGGTATGGGCATGTCCCCCACCTGGCAGAGCAACATAAGGTTTCTGCTTCCTTCCAGGTTGAGGGAGAACCTGGAATATGTTTCCATCACTCCAGACAAGTACTCTTGCCAAGAGGCTGTTACAGAAGGAGAGGAATGTGGCCAAGAATGAAATGCTAGGCAGATGTGGAGGTTTCTGCCTGAAACTGTAGCTGGATCAGGTAGTTAAGTGGGAAAACTGTGCCTCTTTCATGGATTGCTCTCCTGAATGTGGCTTAATATATTCCACTGAAATGGTGGAAGACTTGTAGGGTCTTGGGACCACATGCCTTTAAATACTGAAGTGAAGGTTGTAGCACCAATAATCCTGATAGCAGTAAATCCAAAAACTGGTGTTTGTAGGGGGACAATATGCCATGTTTGTTCAAAGCAACTATTGTTTTCTTCCAAGGTGCCTGCAGTCCTGCAGGGAATCTGAGCAAGCCAGACTTCTGTGGTGTGTGGGGGAAGATGACGCCCTTCTGTATGCATTTTTTTTCAGATACTGTGGAGACTCCCAGCTGTTAAACTGCCAGCTTTGCGAAGGGTATAACCACAGCAGCTACACAACTGCATAGCTCTGGAGTGTGGCAAGAGCATGGCAGGGTTGAGGAGGAAACTCTGCAGCTGTTGTAGGATGGGGGTGGGATAGGGAAGGCGCATGAACATCAGTTTTTAATTTTAGCTCTGATCTATTTATTAGCTGGGTGGTAAATTGCAGCTCAAAAGAGGAGGAAGAAGGGAGAACAATAAGTTTTTATCTGTCACTTTGCCCACTCCTTCCATCAGAGTGGATTCAGTGGGATAAGGCATTTTCTAAAATAGCACTTAGAAATGAGGTTGGAAGTTAATCTCCTTAATTTGGTGAAGCTGGCAGATGCACTCTTTAGAAAGAATTATGTTAGTATTCTTGCAATGTGTGTAATGCCAACAGATTAAAACAATGCTCTAATAAAGGACAGTTAGCTTTGGAAGGATGCTTCAGATCATATTTCCTTGTAAGAGTAACTCAAAAACTGCTGCATTTGTGGAATGGGAACGCTCCATCCAGTACTTCAGTATGAAGATTAATAGAATATTGTTCCAGGCTGCAAAAGCATATTACTTTCTAGTCAGATGTCCCTAAATCTAATATATTGGCCAGCTTACAGGAATCATCTTCCAACAGTTTCTACACTGGATCATGCTCATGATTACCCGTGCCATATGGTAGTAGGCCACCACTGTTCCTGCTGAAGTTAACCGCTATCAAAGCTTGCTGGATACTTCATTATTGACTTTAATAAAATACTTCATTTCCAGGCCAGTGTTGCTATTGTCTGTCTTGCTTTTTTTTTCCTTTTTTTTTTTTTTCTTAGAGATGATTTGGAAGATGTCTCATTGTTTACAGGTTTCCTCTTCTCTACAACTACACTACAAAAGAACTTGTAATAGAGTGGCTAGACCTAGACATGGGGTACGTAAATCATGAGACACCCACTTCTTGGCTGAAGAGGACTGGGAGAAGGCTGTGTGCATCATAGGAAAGCTATGCCTTCCTTCATACTGTCAGTTGCAACAGAGCCTTAAAATCAGAGCCATGTAGCACTTAAAAGGATCCTACGCCTTGCAGAGAATAATGGAGATGAGTAACAGTCTCCTTTTTCTAAGAAAAGGTGTTCTGTGTTTTTCTCAGCAGTTTGGACACTGGTTTAACAAAAATAGACATGCTAAATAAACAGAAACCAGGTAAAAATAACTAACATCCTTCTTCCCTTCTACTTATAATAGTGACAATTATTCATTATTTCTCTTATGGAAACAGATGCAAGAGATCATATAGCCTAGTTGTCTCTTGTTAGGAAAATGAATGGTAGTCTTCATGGAGTAAGCTCAGAGCAAGCAACTTTAGAAGAGCTGCACTTGTAAAACTTGTTTTTAATGACAGGATTTGGGGGGCTCACAATAAATCCCCACTCCATGTCTCTAGCCTGGTCTCAGGGGGAGGTCTTCACTTGGGGAACCTGTGCAAGTGTCACCTAGACCAAGTTCAGCTGGTGTTTTCTCATCTGCTCTGTTCATAGTCAGTGGCATACAGCCTCATTTATGCGCCAGCATGGAGCTCGGAGGAAGAAGCACAACTTCAGTCAGAAGTGAAAATTGTCTGCCTGCATGCCTTGAATGCTAGTTACAGCTGAGTTGTCTTTCCTCTTGAAAAGTATTGTTTTACAGACACTGAACGTTCCTACATTACCACCTCAGTATGCAGTGCATGAAACGTGACCCGCAGCAGAGGTGTAGCTGATACTGTGAGTACAGCGACAGCAGGCAGGATGGTGGTAGGGACCTGTTGTTAGAGCTGAAAGTAAAAAACAAAGGGTGGGGAAAAGCTGTTAAAGGTGGTGTCCTTCTGACTTCAGAGATTCCCAGATTAGAGACCTCAAACTGGTGAGGAGGGTTGTGCTGGGTCATCAGGTGGGAGAGCTGCAGATTCTTTTGTGTGGGGCGAGCACCAGCTATGGCAAGGCATGTGCAAGCAATTGTGTATTTAGTGTCACAAACAGGGTCTTGGTGCCCAAGTGCCTGTTGGAGAGGAGGTGCAAGCTGCTTTGTTACGGCCCTTATTTGCTGCTCTTTGGCTGGCTGGTTTGATTCTAGCTGCGCTGTGGAGCCAGCTGCCTGACAGTGCCAGCAGGACCAGAAAAATGCCGTAGCAGAACCAGATAAACGGGAAGCAAATGTTCAGGCTATAATGGCCTAAACTCACAGGCTGTATGCTGCTGTGCATGTGAGCAGGGGAAGGTTATGTGTTGGATCACCAAATAACACAGCTGTCCTAAAAACGGAGAAGAGTGAAGACCTGCAGGGATCCTGGCTAGCTATATGCTGATGTAGATGCATTTGTAGGGATTTTAGGTGCCTTCTGTCATCACCAGAAAAGGTGCAGTTCAGAAATGCCCAAGTAAACGCTGACCAGACCTATCCATGGAAACAGGACAACTCTTGGGGCAGTGTTGTGCTTAAGTTTGTTAATCTTGCCAACAGTTAGTAGGCTCTTTCCAAGAGAATTGGTGAGACAGCTGAAATGCTCCTGTTATATCAGCATCTCTAGCAGGAACTAGTAGGTTTTTATGTGAGAAGCACCATTTGATAGAAAGTGCCTTAGTTTTGTAGGGGATGGAAGAGTAGTTTGAGGGATTGCACAGCTTCATAACCCCTGGAGAGAGCACTGGAAAGCAGACAGTACCTGCTGCTAGTGCCTGGGGATGCTTTCCATCTGCATCTACCCCTCGAGACATCCAAAATAAGTTTTCCAAGACAGCACATATCATGGCCATTAATCTGCCTTGACGGTGCTTTGTTCTCTACAAATCTAACACTAGAGGGATTACCAAGCACTGAAATTGTAGTTGGTGGCATTCTGACTACGTAAGAAGATAAATTTCAAGGAAAAGATTATCAAGATCATGATAACTAACTCCTAAGTTGGTGCAAGATGGGTATAAAGTAGATGAGACAAAGCTGAATAGATCTGAAGACATCTTTGATTCCTTGAGGATTTTAGTGAGATCAGACCTCTTCCTAATAACATGCAGGATATGAACATGTGAGGATCTTTTTATAGATATGGCAATACTTTCCCACAAAAAGTTTGTCCTTAGTGGATTAACGTTTCCGAGCCAGACATATTCAGCTGATTCAAGTCTGACCAGACCCTACTGCCCACATACTGCTTTACATGACCATCTCTACAAAGAAGCAGTGTGTGTTTCAGCAAAGCCCTCAGTATGCACTAGGGTGAAGTTGTGTTGAAGAGAGGAAAGTGTGCCCTCTTCTACTAGAGGGTGGGGGAACTGGGCTTTGGATGTGCAAGGTAGGCTTATCTTTATAAGGGACTCACCATTAAATCAGCCAAGGTGAGCGTAGGCATCAGTAGGTGGATGCAATATGGTTGTGTGAGGGAGAGAAGCTGGCCTGAGGTAAGCCAAAATGTGTAACACCTAGCTAAATAGGAAAATGTGACAGTGCTCAAGTCCAAGTATCGGGTGGAGCAGTAGGGGACAGGTACAGAGACAGAAAAACAGTTCTTATAAAGATCACAAGCATGCCTTTCATCTGATTTCTCATGCTTTTTATTCTCTACTTCTAATGGTATAAATAATGAGACTACTGCTGTCTCTACCTTCCCACTGCAGCAAATATGCTTCTCTTTTAAATCCCCATGATTAAACTATTTTTAGTTTAAAATACTGAATATTCTGCATATTGAATTTTTAAGCAGAATTTCAACGCTAGTTGAAATACTCTGTACAATGTCTTTTATTGGAGCTTGAGATACTGTGTGATGTTCAGGAAAGAAATCTGAGCAACACTGAAAGCCAATTCCTTGAATTCCTAACATGTATTAGTGAAATGTGAGGTGAAGGGAGATAGAAGATGGAAACTGCTACAAATTAGGCTAGGCAGATCGCTTTCTGGAAATGGTGGAAAAATAAAACATGAAGCTTCATAGCTACTTCATACGTATCACTACTCCACTCAGATCTGACAGATAACTCGGCAATAGAAAAGAGAGCAAGCACATTGTTGGCTTGGCACACTTTTGAAATGCATGTGCCAGCACACGTGTGCTGCAGTTTAAGCAGGTCAGCCAAACGCCTAAGGCAGGCCAACTTCATGCCAATTTTAATTGTCCAGTCAGACGTGGCCAGCTATCACTTCAGCTCATTTCCCAAGCCATGGGACAGCGCTGGCATCCACGCCAAGCCAAAGGAAGCTCTCACGTAAGATTGCAGGAGCTGGTGCAGTGATTTCTTAGTTCTGCCTTGTATTGCTTGCTTTGGCTGAAAGCTTGGTGCACTTGGTGCACATCCTGGAGTTAGGCTTATGACACAGATCTACAAATGCAAAAACATAGTTACCTAAGTATCTAGCATCAATAGTATGAATTGCAAAAAAATAAATCTTGCAAATCTGAATTCTAACTATCCTTTGTGGTCATGTCATGTAAGACTTAAATTAATAGATGTTTTTGTCAGACTGCAGGGTGTCAGGCAGTACAAAGCTGGATCTAAATGAGTGTTGTAATCTGCTTTCTGCATGAAACTTCTCTAAGGAATGTATTTTCTATCTAGTCACAGGATGGGTCTGTGAGGATATTAATAAAATGAATGCATGGCTTTATTTCCTGGAGGAGCACATTAAAGTCCTCTTTTTAGTGTCTTTGTATGATGGGTTGTCATATCTATGTGTTAGTAAGGTGAAAATGTCTAGCTGGGTAACATTTTTCTTCCACTTCATACGCAAGGCACAAAGTGCAGAACGGACCTTGGTACATAACGGGAGACTGACGATGGAGTGACAGAACTATTTGCAGTGGAGAAAATGCAAATTTTCATTGAACTTGCATTGGAAGTCACAGTACTGTAGAGGGGGAGCGTTTGAAACAACGTGGTGGGGAAGCTTTTGGTGAATCTGTTTGGCCAGATTTGAAAAAGTGGATTTGAGCCAGCAATGTGCACTCGCAGCCCAGAAAGCCAACTGTATCCTGGGCTGCATCGAAAGCAGCATGGCCAGCAGGACAGGGGAGGTGATTCTGCCCCTCTGCTCTGCTCTTGTGAGACCCCACCTGGAGCAGGGGGGTACAGCTGGGGCCCCAGCACAAGAAGGACATGGGCCTGTAGGAGCAAGTCCAGAGGAGGGCCATGAGGATGTTCAGAGGGCTGGAGCACCTCTCCTGTGAAGACAGGCTGAGGGAGATGGGGTTGTTCAGCCTGGAGAAGAGAAGGCTCTGGGGAGACCTTACAGTGGCCTGCCAGTGCCTAAGGGGGGCCTGCAGGAAAGCTGGGGAGGGACTCTGTGTCAGGGAGTGCAGTGACAGGACAAGGGGTAACAGCTTTAAACTAGAAGAGGGTGGATTTACATTAAATATAAGGAAGAAAATCTTTACTGTGAGGGTGATGAAGCACTGGCACAGGTTGCCCAGAGAAGCTGTGGATGCCCCATCCCTGGAGGTGTTCAAGGCCAGGCTGGATGGGGCTTTGGGCAACCTGGCCTGGTGGGAGGTGTCCCTGTCCATGGCAGGGGGCTGGAACTAAATGATCCTTAAGATCCCTTCCTACCCCAACCAGCCTGTGGGTCTGTGATTTCCCCTGGCCTTATTCCAACGTTAGGGCACTACAGGAACTGGAGAACATTTAGTCCTAGAGCAGATGAACTTGGTGAGTCTGTGCTCGGTCCAGGGAGCTTGGGAACTACCTACAGCGACACTGAAAATTGCTTTCTTAATTTCTCTGCTGCTATTAATAATGGAGCTGATAGTAGCATCAATTTCACTGAGCAGATGCAGGGTCATGGGAACTTCTGATATGTGGAAATCCCTATTTTCCAGCTAGCTCTTGGACAGAGCTAGTGATCTAGCTTTTTTTTTCTGCCTTCTGTGGATGAACACGTATGATTGCTGTCCCTGACGCTTGGCAATCAAAGTGACCTTGTGCATCACCCTGTTCATTCTCCTTAGTGTGGTGGGTTTATTTCTAATCGCTTGGCTGCCGTTTAGACTCGCAGTGCCAAGGCAGCTTTGTTCTGAGCTGTATCACACTCGGAAAAAAGCAGCTCCCCCAGAGTTTCAGCGGGCCGGTTTCAATACAGGTTTGAACAATGCAGGACAAATCCTCCATCGAATGTAGTCCAATTTCAAGGCTGCTTCAGCTGCCAATTCAGGGTTCCCTGTGCAGGGATCCCCTGGTGGCACGGGGCCAAAGATAACAGGTCTGCGTCATCCCTCTGTGCGGCCGGCCCCTGGGCAGGGTGCGCTGCCAAGGCTGCAGCATGCTCTCTGTCCGTGTCTGGCGATTTCCCCGCTGCTGGAATGGCAAAGGGCTCTGGGGATGCTTGTGGTAGCTGTTTGTGACCACGCAGGCTGCCCGGGGAGGGGTAAAGCAATGCATAAACGTCCGTGCTGCTTCCTCTTGCTGTCATCTTGAAAAATCAGAAGGCTTTGCCCTACGGCGGGAGCAAAAGTTGCTTTGTATGGCAACTGGAAACTGCCGTAATTAATACCTTTTCAAAACCCAGCTGGCCAGTTCTAGCAGGCTGTAATAACATCTGTAATAAGACTAGTAACATCTGTTTACCTCTGAAATATATAGGGAAATGGAAAGAGAGAACAAATTTGGTTTGAACTGTACAGCTGGAAATAAAAAAGCCAACAGCAAAAAGACCAGAACTTCTGCAGACTGGGGAGACGCATACACAGTCTGTTTTAATAATGTTAAAGTCGATATGATCAGATATGAAGCAATTTGTCAGCGCAGACTTTTGCCATTAATAACCAAGCTGTCCCTTGAAGACAGCCTCTAACTCAATTACAGCTGGGCTTGTATCTCAGTGAATTAAATTACCCTGAATTTCAGAAGGGTTTGGAAGAATGAAATATAAAGTAAATACTTGTTAAAAAAAAAAACAAAAAAAACACCATCCATAATCAGTTATATCATGCCTGAGCAAGGAGCCTGACCCCTTAATTGGTTTAGGGCACTCTTCATATCCAGGGATGCTAATATTAAAGGGTACCCAGGGTCCCTTCTGTATCCAAAGACGTGATCCCCAAGGTTCTGAATTGCTCCTAATCAAGTGCCACAGTCAGCTGCCATTATCTGTCTGCTCTGCCTGCACAGACGGCCGAGGCTTACAGCTGAGGCATGCTATTTGAACACGACTAGACCGCCTCTGTGAGCTGTTTTGGTACTGCCTGGTTGCATGGACGCAGCCCCTCAGGTACTTTGTGTTGCTCTGTGTTTTGTTCCATTGCCAGGTAGAGATTTCTAGGAGGTAATGCAACATCACAGGGAGATGCAGATCCGTGTTGAGCTGACCAGTGATTAAATTTTGGGGGATCTATGCAGCAAACAAAATATTTCACATCAGGAACATTAAAATAATTTAAAATTTAAAAATTTTAATGACTCCAAACCATTTTTTGATTAGATTAGAACACCATGGCTTCCAAATCCTTTTTATCAATAATTTTTGATTCATCTACAGTCCAGCTCTTCAGGAGAAACCCAGTTCGGAATAAAAGTAACTGCCCAAATCCTTGTGGGATGTAAAGAGAGGCTTTTCCAGCAGTGCTGGAACAGATCACCCAGAGAGGGTTTGGATTCTCTGCCCTTGGAGGTTTGCAGGACTTGGCTTAGCATAGAATTGGCAGTGTTCCCCCTTGGGGTGTGCGTGGGGCCAGGGACTAACAGAGGTACCTTCCAGCCCTGATTACAAGACTGAAATGCTGCTGCCTTCCAGCTGTACTCCCTCATCTTTGAGCTGGGGCTGTGGCATAAGATGATAGTGGTTCCCACTGTGCTTTAGAGAAATACAGAGAAAAAAAAAAGTTTCTTGAATGTTTCAAAGCAAGGTATGGTTTAGTACTCAGAAGGAAGCACTGACCTGCTCAGATTTTCAGTTCCCAGACCCAAATTGCAGTTCTTTCTCCCCACGTTGCAGGCTGCTGCCAGTTCTGTTGGAGTGAAACAGCTGTGGGTGGGAGATGTCAATTACATTACTGAAGTGATCAAAAGAGACAATTAAGCTCCATATTTATTTATTTATTTCAGCTGGATCATTTCAATGATTGTTTTCAGCCCAGCTTTGCAGAAATCTTACTTTTCACTGCAATAATTGTAGTGCTGCTGTTTTCTGAATGACCTTGCAAACAATTGTGTCCAGAAAAATGAAGCCTTGGGGATGGAGGGGTGTGGCTGGAGTGGGCCGGACAGGGAAGTGGGAGTTCTCAAGGCTGGTTTCCTGCCTCAAACAGCCCTTTCTAGGACTGCAGTACCAAAGCTGATGCTACCAGTAGATAAGAAATAATAGGAGGAAAAAAAAAAAAAAAAAAGAAGAGACCACCTTAAAAACCCTAGTCGTTTTTCATTTATACCACTCAGCTTAATCAATCTATTTTTATATAATTGAAATACTCCTCTTGGGTCACCTTGATGTTTCTTCTTTACCAATTTGCAGGGTAATTAGGATATGGGCTGTATCAGCCTTGTCCAAATGAGAGCTGAGGTAATTTTTTTGGCAATTGGTGTCTGAAGGCTCATTCCACAGATAATTTTACTCTGTTTACCCTTTGCTTAACAAAACCTAACATGAAGTTGAAATCTCACAGTACTGCAGTGAGGTTCCAACTCGTACTAAAGCAAGTAATGCTGCTGAAGTAAAGACAGGTACTTGTCCACATGTGAGTTAGCCCTGTAAATAACCCTTGCAGGATCAAGCCCTATGTTTCCTGCAGAAAAAATGAGGGATTACTTCTCATGGCTGGCACGGTAATTAACAGGATTTGGAAAATACATTCTTGCAAGCTGCTTTCGAAATTAACTTCAAAGATTCCATTAATCCCTGCCTCCAAAAAAAAAATAAAATGTGAGTACAATGTCTTTGGAGAAATATCTGCTGAATAATGTTTTAATTCAAGATATGCTAATAAGCTAAATATCAAGCAAGCTACCGTTCTTGCTAATTATGTTGATTATGTTTGGTGTTGGTGTAAATACTGTGTTTAGAACATTATATTGAATTTGAATACAAAATCAGCAGGTTCTCACTGTGTTGATTTATAAATTGTAGCGCAGCGTTGGTGAAAGTGGGGCACGGGGAAAGTTCTCCTCCGTGCTATTAGGATCTATAAATACAGCACTGTAAGTGGGTTCCTGCATCCCAGGCAGTGATGCTCTGCCCGCTTTCTTTATCTGCCTCCCTCTTTGCACTGGAAGCGTGCCGGGTGCTCCTGCTCTGCTGTCCACGTATGCTTAGAAGTGCCTTTTCTGAGGGCTTTTCTCAAGCCAAAAAGCATCTCTCCGGCCCAAATTTTCAGTTCCCATTGCTTCTCCGTGCCTGGCTGTCCGTCCGGTGGTTCAAGAAGAGGGCCAGGACTTCCACCAGCATGCCTCTCTCTGCTGTCCCACGGGAGCTCTGGGTTCGCCCCACATAGGCAGTGCTTAAACCCATGTGTCCTCCTTCCCAGGGAAATGTGGCACCCCGTGCCTCTCTAGTTATCCACAGCTGTGTTGTTAATTTCTGAGGAGTATCTTCTTGTTTGCTAGGATGTCAGTGTGCCTGTGTGTGCATGCTCGTGTGCTGTTAGTCAATACAGAAGTGATAGGAAACCATTACTGCTCAAATGCTGATTTTTAGCTGCTGCAGCATGAATCACGTCGGTTCATCCCAGCCCGCTTGTGGGGTTTTAACTTATAAAAAAAGCTGTAGGAGATCCTTAATAAAATTAAGGACAATCAAGAGCTAGTCAAGTACGGCACTGCTTGACCCATGAAGATAATAACAGAAATAGTCAGGGTGCCAGGGATCATTTAATTTTGACAGCCGGTATTGAAAGATGGATTCTGGCACTCCTGCCCCGGCAATATTATGCTGTCTTGGCAACACAGGAGCCAGAAAGCAGCCCGTAGAGAATTCCCATTGTGTAAAGGGACATGTGGAGAAAGTGCTATGTGGGTTTCTACTCTGGCACAAAGAACTGAGATCCCAGGGTGTGAGCAGCCAGGAAAAAGTGTTAGCCTCCAGAAAGTCACTTCTACCAGAAACTGTTGGTCATAAAAAGGAGTGGACTGCTCTGTTCTGAAGCCTGTGTTGATAAATGTTTTTCCTTTCTGTCAGGTGCACAAAAGGTACGATTTGTGATTTCTTGCAAAGATTTGTCAACAGACAAATCAAGTCAACAGACGCATCAGACTCACCCCTCATTCAAACAAAATATTGGCTGGATGTTCTGTAATTGCTGCCGTTACCTTAAATGTGGGCTTTGAAGGACACTTTCATCTCATAAACATTCAGTACAAGGTCTGTAGTGGGGAAAAAAAAGTGGGAGAAACTTGTTAGGTCTCAAATAGACGAGTGAGGAGAGTTTACTTAACTTCTAGTGCAATTTTCATAATGATATTCAAGCTTCTCTGGGACTCTTCAATTCTGCTTGTAAGTGTTTTTCGGTGACTAGCTGTTACAGATGTGAATGAACTTGTATTGCCGCAACAGTTTGTTTGGGATTTACCACCTGGATATACCAGAGACTAGTTTTGGAGACTTACAATTGGAGATAACTTGTGTGACAGTATAGTCTGTGCATGGCTCTCCAGTAATGCACCTTGTATTGCCCACCCAGTTGTTCATTCTTACGCTCTTTTATATATAACTCCTTCCCTCCCCCCCCAAAAAAGAAAAAGAAGTGTCAGTGCAGTTTGGGCCCCGTTACTTAGAGGCCAGATATCCCTTGGGAACTTTGGTAAACAGAAATCTTTCTGTTACAGAAGCACCTTTTTTCCTGTTCTCAACTTTGTAGGTTAAACATAGTAATATCCTTTGCCCTTATTAGCAATAATTCACAGAGGTACGGTTAAGAGTGGCAAAGAGTGATGTTTCTCACACCTAAATGTGCCAACGCTGAGTGCTATAGTTTCAAGCCAATATATGACTAAAAAGGTTGTCAAACACAAACAAGAAATCTCCAGTAAATAAGAATTCAACCTAATTAGTTATAAGAATTCCAAATTCTGCAGAGTGTATCCATTTGTTCCAGGTCGTAGCTGCTTAATTCTTGCCTATACTTAAGTTCTGGGACTTCATCTGGTTTCTGACATAGAGTAGTTCTTTGCTAGAGCTTGAAAGAACTTTGCTTCCTTCTTTGTTCCCAGATGAAGTCCACACCGATTGTAATAATTCAAGGTACTGTACAGGAAATATTTAGTTCTGAAAAACAGCAGGTATCAATTGCTGTTATCTCATCCTGCTGAAGACTAGGAACATTACAAGCTGCACGTACGTGGAAGACATGGGAAGTCCTTAAGCAGATACTTAACATGACATTTTTATTTGCAGAAAAGTTACAAACTATAAGTTTTCTATAGTGTGTTTTTCAGTACTTTTTTCATTCTGATGCTAAAGCAGCTGAACTCATTGATTAAAGCAGAAGGCTATGAAAAAAGACACTGATGAAATAGTTAGGATACAATTTATACATTTTACAAAGGATTCTGTACAGAGAACAGATGGTAGTGGTGGTAGTGCGGATTAAATTCTTCCTTGCTGGCTGACCCCTGACAGACGTTTTTGTGCTGTATTGTACTAACATGGATTTCCTTCTGTCACACACCTAATGACTTCTATGTTAGAGATGGACCTGGTAGCAAAATGAAGCTTAAAAGCTTAGGATATACGCAGATTTCACTGCTGTCCCTTTAGTCAATGAGAACAGAACATCCTAATAACGTATTTCCTATGTCAGTGAAATTAATTATTTTTATCCTGAGTCAAGGCCACACCGTCCATTTCTGATATTAACTTTACAAAACCTTTCCACTGTTTTTAGTCTTTTAATTTTACCCTTGCGTGCTTTTTTTACTTTGATGTAGAAATAAAATACATCTAAAAATCTGCAGCCACTGCTTTGCTGGGATACAGCGTGCTATACCTTATCATCCCTGCACTCAGATGAAAAAGTAGAATAATGTTATTATTGCAAAACCCCATTTGTCAGGGCTTTCTGGCAGTTTCACCTCCCTGATCTTGGGCTTTCTGCAGCTCATCAAAAAACAAACAGTCCTTCTCCCCCAGGAAACTTAGTAATCAACACCTGGATTCCATCCCTAATGCTGAGGTGCTAAAGCCTAACTGGAAAGGTCAGGAAATTTCAAGACAAGGAGGGAGTGTTATAAGATAAAAATCAAAAATTAGGCTGGGGAGTACAGGATGGGTTAGAAGAATGAATCGAAAACCCTACTGCAGTAATTTAACTTTCTTACTGAAAAGCCCTCCTGGCTGAAAACTCGTTGTTGACCTTAGTTTGTACACCTCAGGGACTAATTTGTGTAGTTGTTATACAACATTATCTAGCTGTTGTGCATAGCAATGAGAATTTATCAGGAAGGTAAAGCTGTTCTTCTCTTACTGTGGTTTTTGGCATATGGTGGGAGCCCTTCTTCCTTCCTCTTCTGACAAATTGGGAGTGACTTTGATTCTGGAGACATTTTTAACGATGTGCCTTTGATGTTCTGCAAAACCGCTGAGTTAAAAAATAATATAGCCCCGAGCAGTCATAAACTTCCTCCTACGCAACACAGCAACAAAATTGTTTATCCCGTTTTAGTGGATAATCATTATGTTTTTGCCCTCATGTTCATTTTGGCTCCAATGTTTCTTTTTTCATACCTAATGGACAGTTTCTTCAGTGCTTCTGTCCTATTGCTTGCCTTAGAGGATCTAGAAAATTTTAGAAGCTTTGAATGAGGGAAGCTGGCTGCAAGTTATGCAAAACAGAAGAATTAGACTGCTTTTAGCTTTTAAAATGCGGTCTACAACTTGGAGATTGCCTGTTTAAAAACAAAACCAGAAATACACAACAAAAAAAAAAACAAAACAAATATTGGTTTTCTTGTATTCCTGTGTTTTTAATTTGATCTCTTGGGTCTGAGGACAATATCAGTTATACCAGCTTTTGAAGGGTTTTCTTCCATTGCTTCTTGAAAATACCCCCAGCAACTCCTCCTGGTGTTCAGTCCTCCTGCGCTTTGGATGACATTAAAAAGCTAAGCCTTATTTTGCAGCCTGTGGTAGCATCAAGAAAGGTGATGAAAGGAGCAAGAGGCTCCAGGTGCTAATAATATCAGCATCTTGAAATTGTTTTTTAAAAAACAGGTCCACTGAATGTACTGAAATAAAAGGCTAAAGGCTTTACAGGTGGATGACCATGCTGTATATGGCTTTTTCATAACAGTTGCAACGCCTTGTTAACAAGAAACTGATTCTTGCTTTCAAATCCATTGAACTCACTTGGAAAACAGCACAGTGCTTATAGATAGAAATACATATGTATGCGGCAGAGAAGGAAAGGCTTTCAGAAGCTTGTTCAGCAGACTTTCAGGCATTGCTCTCCATATGTCCAATGGTCTCCAAGCAAAGGGCTGTAGTGTGTTTAGACTGATTTCAAACTTCCAAAACAATATTGACCTTATGAATAGAAAAAATCTTTATCGACTGAAGCTGGGATTTCATTTGCTTTCTTTATGAGAACTTTCCCCTCTCCCAGAGGGGAAATCCTGAGACACGAAATGCGTGCATCCGTATTCCAGCACTCCATAACAGCAGAACAACCCTGACAGGTATAGCCTAGGGAGGAAAGAGAAGCCTTCATAACAGCTAAGCAGCACAGCCTGAAACACTCAGGAGGACAGACAACCTGAAAAAAAAGGCTTTTCAAAATAAATTTTTAAAAAGCAATATAGTTACCACTTTCTAGATAGTAAAAATACGGTATATTATTTTTTAGGAGGTCCTGGTAAATTCACATGATGAAATCTGGGTTGAAATACAGATGGGAACTGAAGTACTGGAATGTTAATCAAACTTTAAATAAAAGCATAATTGTTATTGCCGTTAGCAAAACTGTTTTCTGGGTGGATTTATTGACTTCTGGCTGTTCTTAATTTATACTTTTATAAAAAAAAAAAAAAATCCCTTTAGGATCCCATTCTTTGGCATTACTGGGCAAGTTTTCTTTGCTGTCTTAGGCTCTAGGGCTCCAGGGAGAAACAAAAATACATTTCCATTGCACGGGGAGACAGTAGCTGTGGTGATGGACTCAGAGTAGTTTTCTGGAGGGATTCTGTCTCATTGCACAGAGTGTGAGATAAGAGGCAAAGGCAGTGGAGCAGAGACTTGCTCTGGAGTCTGCTACAGGGAGGAAGATGAGAAACCCCACCATGGGCTTGTAGATGCATGATAGACCATATGTAGCTCTTCTCAAACTCCTCAGGAGGATAGCAAGAACTTCTTTCTCCTTCTGGCTTTCTTAATAAGAGCTAAGAGTAGACACGAAGGTTTTGCACTTACGCCATGTTTAGCTCCATATACATAGAATACCCTAAAAATTGAACGTCCATGGGAGATGAAGGACAAAAATCAGATCAGTAGAGGAGGTTTTAACCAGGTATTCTAGAGTAAATACCAAAGGATAACTATGCCTGTATGATTATGGCAGAATGAATATGACTGTCCATATTTTGACACAAACCATTTAGTTTGAAGTACAGCTGCAGCGGTTAACTTCCCTGATACATGAAAATATGCTGCCTCTGAATGCAGCTGGATTTATTCACTGTGAATTTACTATTCCTGTTTTTTTCACATGGACAGCCCTAGAGGATGGATTCTTTAATCCGTTTCTGTAATACACCCAAGGATGAATAATTTTGCATAAGAAATGCAAATTTTACCATACTAGTTTGCTAAAGTACCTTAATTCCGCCTGCGAGATGCTGTCTCTGGGGATGCAGCATAATTTTCATTGAGTAGCCATTCCTAAGCTAGTAAATTACAGAAGTGTAACCACACTGATACAGCTTTGCCTCTGTGAATATCTGTTTGGGCTGCGCTGGTATTTGCCACTTGTCACTTAGTAAAGAGACATCACAGTTTGCTTCATGGAAAGTCCTGAGGCTGTTCCTTGGACCTGGTGAATTCAAGTGGGAAGTTCCATCTCTGCTTGTGGACAAAAAGGGAAATGAATCTGATCAAAAGAAATGTGAATGGAGGCAAGGACCTGAGGGAATGTCCTACTGCAGCTCATACCTTTGCATTTGACTACACAAACCCCATCATTAACAGGTGTTAATTGAGTACAGTTCCATGCATGGTTATACAGCTGTGCCGAGGTGGTACCAAGCACTTCTGTTCTGGCTGGTAGTTTTTCAAAGCAGCATTACATGGGGGTGAATGACTAGCCAACGTATTGAAGACAAGTCAGGCTGTAACCACTAGTAATTCCAAAGGGAAAATGCACATCCAAGTTTGTTCTAACCACTTTTTTTTTTTTTTTTCTTTTTCTTCCTACCAGAGACAAGGAACTGGAGCTACAAATGGAAAAGACAAGACATCTGGTGAGAACGGTAAGGGTAGACTACATTTCTTGATGGAGAATATAAAGCCAAAATGAGTCAAAATCTGGTCTTACTGTAATGGCAGATGTCACTAGCCTTGTTTTTTCTGTTATCTCTTGCATGTGTTTGAAAAACTAGAAGGACTTAGCGGGATCGTGTCCTGTGTATATTCAAGTCAAGTATTTAAGAAGAGACTTGATTCTGGGCTCGTACTACGGTAAACCAAAGGACTCTGCATAAGACAGTGCAGATAAAAATGAGGTTAGAACAAAACACTGGTATGTGAGAAAAGAACACGAGATTAGTTTCAATACTACAAGCAGTTGCTACGTGGATGGGGAAGGCGAGAAGTAAACTAATTACAAGGACTTACTCACAAACATAGTTTTTGTGGTGTCATCCATCCCACCTAATTTTGGGCCGATAACTGAGCTACCACGGTTAGAAGCCACTTGCACAGGCTCATTTGAGAGTTGATAGAGAGAGGCAATGGATGGAGCTGCTCACAGGGGGGGAACATATGGCAAATAGGCTCCTAACTTCAGCATTCCACATAGTTGGGTGAATCCAGATGCGTGCTCTGCTGTTCTAAGAGGTGATTCATTCCTTTTTTGGCCTGTAACACAGGGGCAGGTAGGGATCAATTTCTGCCCCATAAATGACATAATCAATTCTAATTTGATTTTTTTATTTCGAAAGACAGAAAGAAGAAAATCAAACAATTTTCAGTGGAAACAATTGTCATTTAGTTGAGATCTAATCTTATTTCCTATAGGAGGCAGAAACGCTTTACATACAAATGATCACTTGATTAAAATCCAATTACCATCAGAAACATTTTTCAAAGGAAAACATTTGATCAGCTTTAATTATAGACTCAGCCGAATATGATGCAACATTAGTTTGTAGACATTCATGAACAGGATGAGGATTGAGCTATATAAATAATCTGTTTGCCTCTGTTTGATCATCCAGTTCTAATCAAGAGAAAATATGTTCTGGTAGTCTGTCTTCTCTAGTGAAAAGCAGGAAAAAAGTCTCTTTTCTGAAGAGCCATGGGTTTTCTGGGATGAGATTTCTGAGCAGTTGTTTTGGATATGCACTTTGGCTTTTGTGTTGGTCTGAATGGAATCTTTGGGCCCTCTGAGGCAACACATCCTAAAACATCAGCAGTCTTCCTTATGCTTAGTTTTCCTGCTACAGAGAGGTGACTTTCCCATAAGGGTTGTTTGCATAATACTACAGTAAATGAAATCAGTCAACGATGTTCCCAATATGATAAAATACAAATTAAAGACTGGAAAAAAGAAATAAATATTGTGGCTTGTTATAGTGTCTTGAATTAGTGGGAACAAATGTACCCTGACAGCAAAGCCATTTGCATTCTGAAGTTAACAGGAAAGGAAAGAAGCAAAATTATGCCAGCCATTTGGGCAGCATGGAAAGCATGTTTGTCTCTTACTGTTAGAGCACATTATGAACTAAGCTCATTTACTTTGAATTTCTTTACAAATAAAATCATCCTGTTGTCAAATTCAACTAAGATTTACGGATCCTGCAGCCTTTTAGAGGCAAGTTCTTTTTTTTTTTCCTTTTTTTTTTTTTTTCTTAAGGGGAATTTTGACTGAGAAAGGGCTGCATTATTAATTCACAAATATATGATTCTAGTTAGTTGTAGCATAGTTTTATGTATAGTATAGACAAGCAGATGCACAGTGTTTTTATGTATAATACAGACAAGCAGATGCACACTGAATCTTGAACAAATAGATGTCTATTATTTTTTATAATGAAGTTAAAACCCAAAAAAACTTGTCAACTACTTAAAATAGAGGAGCACCAGGGGAGATGGAACAGAGTCCTCTGTTCTCCTAAATCCACATGCTTGCATGAAAATGAAGTAGAATCAGAACTTTCTACCTGAGGTTGGATTATATATCAAAGAAGCAGAAAATGTATAGTTCTTTGTACTTACTAGCTGTATGTAGTTAGAACTCAAGCAAACGTGATTTATTCCGCTGGAAACTGGGATGTGCTATAAGCCTACTTGCACATATAAATCCTCCATAACATGTTTTTTTTTTTTTTTTTTTTTTTTTTTTTTTTTAGCCAGAACTCTGTGATATTTGCATGTCTTAAATTTCTGCTGTGGCCATTATTATCAGGCTCTTCTGATGATCCTTTCCCTGTCAAAATGAAACTCTCCCTATGGTTGAAAAGGGGGTGGGGGGTGGGGAGGAAGAAACCAAATCCCTTTTGATTTTAGTCTAAAATAAGGAGTCATGCTATGAAACTGTTTGCAAAGTTGAAGTGATCTGGTCACTCACTGTCCTTGCTTTGGATTACTAGATCAGGAAAAGCTGCTGAAAGCTAGCCCTAACAACAAATAATGATGCTCAGTTGTTTTCAGGGTTATTGATTCACACAGTGGAGACACTGTTTCTGGAAAATTAATTTTGGGTCCATCTCTAGGCTGAGTCAAAACTGGAGAAAATAAAACCAATGACCATTACAATAGGTACTCTCCTTCTTTGAAGACTTATATGGCACTGCTGACACTTTAAAGCATTTATGGAAACTATGAAGACTTCTTTTTTATCAGTGGTCAGTTTGGTAGACATTTATGAATTGTTTGACCTCGTTTGACCTTTGTTAGGGAGCAACACTATATCTTTAGTCATACGTACTTTTTATGACCACAGCAGTGGCCTCTCTTAGTCTTGCGTCCAGCAGAGGTGTTTGTCACACACAAAATGCAGGCACAGTCCCAGCTTCTACTGAATTGATACTGCCTTGTTTTGGTATCCTTGCTTGTTGACTTAGGGAGATGTGCAGTGGGAAAGACCGAGCTTCCGAAACGCCAGTATTGTGTGGAGCAGTGATACAGTAGCATCCCTCTTCTCGTTCAGAGCACTGGGCATTAGCAGACTTCCACTGTATTTTGTATAGTATGCACTAGTGTATCTTCCTGTTTTTATGCAGCAACAAACCAGTAGTTCTTGAAGATATATCTGTATTATAACTGCTGAATAATCACTTGGGATGAAGCAAGTTTCACTGACACTGAAGGTTAACAGCGAAACTCTCATTGACTTTTGTCTGTCCTGACCTTTTACACAAGTTGTAGTTTGTCCTCTTGCAGGTTTATAATCAAGACAAGATGATGATTCATTTCTTCCTAAGGAGAAACAACTATTGCATTACAGCATGCTATCATGGTACATCCGTGGTTTGGAAAAGGCTAGTGAAGTCAGTGGAGAAGCTCCTGGCAACTTCAATGGGCACTGTACAATGCTGAGTAGCTTCTCCATCCAATAAAGTACTATATTGCTCTAAGGAAAGTGTATATAATCTTGTTCTGTTGTCAGAGTGGAAAGAACAAAAATATTATTAGGAGTAAATTATATAAACTAGCTTCCCTGGGCAAGAGCTAGTTGAAGGACTATTCTTGCAAAAAAACACCACCCTAGTATATCGCAATTAGCAGTAATAATTTGCATATGAAAGCACCTATATAAAAGCTTGTACATAGGGGCTATATAAGTACGGCTAACATAAACCTCACAGGGTCTTCAAGGACCTTAGTCTGAAAGCTAAGTCATATTGTTAGTATGTACCATTATGAACTTGGAATCTCTATTACACAATGCTGTTCTCTATGGTCAAAAATCCAAAGGGAACCCAGCAGCACTATCCCCACATGCCACTTCTGTTATAAATCTGGCTTAGTCCAACAGAATCTGCATGGGATAAGATGCTGGAATTTATTTTTTGCTTACCCGGCTTGACTAATGTAGCCCATCATGTTTGCAAATGCATCCTAAACGAAAACAAGATGCTTCTACCTTCCTGCTCTTACTGCCTTGGCAATATCACAAAGTTTCTTTGTAAGTTAACATCTGTCACTTCTCATTTTGTTTTGCATTCTCCTTCATTTATCCTAGGTAACTTGCAAGCTGGTGTCATGCAATCTACTTTTAACAGTCTAGCACATCTAGCAGGGTATTGGCTGCATCAGAATCAATTATTTTTGTCTTCAAATTTAGAATCACCCCTTTTCCTATTAGTAGATTTCTTCTGAAAGTACATAAGATGTGACTACTAGCTGATATCTGTGAATCATTTTCTCAGAATATTAGATCTATCATTCAGCAAGATGAATATTTGCAATAAAAATATGATTTTTTGAAATGATGAATTCTAAAACTTTCTGAGTCTCAATGAAATGAAAATGAAAGGTTTTGCATTAAGTTGCATGTCATGGTGGAGTAGGCCTATGCAGTAAAGATGGTCAGTTGTACCCAAAAATCTGAAGCCATTCTTTTCAGTTTCTACTCTGTTCTCAAACATTTGTCCTGTGAGTACATGATCTTGGCTTTGGGTGATCAGAAAACTATAAATGAACAAGTGCTCTGGATTTCTTCCTGTCCCTAGGGTACACCATGGCTTGGGTCTGTCTAAGAGTTTACTTTACTAACTCCGTTGTTTCTTTATCTTTCTCCTTTACATCTAAAATGGAGGCCTCTGAACTCACTTAAATCTGAATGCTTCTAGAAAACATGTACAGTAAGTGTAAAGAATTGTGTGTGTTGGGATAGAGATATCTCATTAGAAAGCTCTTCTGCTTGTGCATCTTGCAGGGTAGTCAACTGTGCATTTGCCAACTTCATCTATTCGAGGAATTTGGGGAATTCTGCACTTTGTGCACACTGCATGCAGAGGAGTAAAGAAATTTGATAGGTCCAACAGAGTAAATAATTATCTTCATAGTTATTTATGTGGAGTCCTTAGGTCAACAGAGCTTTAATTCCTGGCCAGAGCCCAGGATCATTATTGTAGTATGCTTTAATATAAATATTTGTTGAAGAACTCAAAATCAATTTTCCACTAATATTCTCGGATGACCATTTAAAAATATACTGGTTTTGGGAACAGCCCTATGAATGAACTTGTGGAAAAAAGGGAGGGAACACATGAGGCTAATTTGTATAAATATTAAAATGTGCTCATGGAACATGGTTTGCTATATCCACCCAGGTCTAGAGGTCACATTCCTTAGTCACAGGGAAGGACAGTGACTGAGCTGTAGCATTGCAATGCCTTGTGCATTTCGTTTTTCCCACAGAATATGGCTTGTGTGGCAAAAGACAAAATAGGTCTTGCAAGGAACTGCGCAATTTAAAACAAACAAAAACAAACAGGCCACCCCCAACAACAACAAAACCTTTCCAGGGTGCTTTTCTCTCTCTCTCTGAAACTTCAGCCCCCACAGCACTAATCAGAAGTTACAAAGGGTAGCATTGTATGGAACTAATACTGAATTTTCCTGGATATTATATTGAGTGTTGGGAGGAAATGGCCTTGTCCTCTTAACTCTCTTCACTGTGGTACTCAGATAAAATACTTTTGTCTTTTGAAAGCAGTGCTACACAGAATATGATCTCCCTGCCATCAATCCTGTCCCTCTCCCCTACTTCTTTCCATCCATGCCCAGAGCCAAATTTTGTCCTATCTCATAAAACCCACCTGGTTCCAGTGGGAATTTAGGAAGTGTGAGAGAATTATTTGCCGTACCTCAGCCCCCGTCTCTTAAAATAGGAAGTCTGTGTCTCAGCAACATTCCTCGATGTATATGCAGCCATCAAATAATGTAACACCTTCACAGAGCCTAAATACAAAAGTGTATGAACCCTTTGCATAGTTACGTAAGTTGTATTTCATCGTGTACAGATCGCTCAGGCTCAGATGAAGGTGTAAAAATCCTGTGTGAACTCAGTGCCATGATCCATAGCTGAGGGCGTTTCAGATGAGTTACTGGCAGAAGAAAGTTAACTAGAAGAAGCTCTAGATGAATCCCATCTCAAAGGCATAGCTACACGTGGCAGAAACACCACAGGCCTCCTTATCCACTGAATTTCAGGCAATTTCCTGGGGACGGCCACACATAAAGTGTAGCCAGAACCAAACCGATTATGTCCCAGGTCCTATCCTGGCCCGTGTCTCCTCCTTTGCCGAGGCTGGTCTGTGTATGCAGGAGTCCAGTCATCTCCTCAGGCAGCTGATGTGTCTCAGCTAAAGACAGATTTAGGCTTTAATAACAAGGCTCTCAGATTGTTCACAGATCTTCCCTAGAGAAGACGCTGAAAGGAAAAGAGGGGAATTATACATGAACTTCATTTCCTCTCCTAGGTGAATTTCCATTTCTTGAGGCCAGGGATTAGTATAAGTTCTCTCCAGAGTAATGCTGTGTGCTTATTTATCTGGAGCAGTGTTAACAAGGATGGTTCACAAAAAAAATTCATATCAACAACTTCTGATGTTTTTCTAGCAACAAAAACTTCAAAACAACAACTTTTTATATGTTTTTGATAAACTAAACACCTTCCATACTGAAACTTCACCTACCCCCACATGTCTGCACACACACATTTGGCCATCTGGTCTCCTGGGGAGAATTGTTTGGTGGAGTTTAAAGTAATTAATATACCTGACTAAAGCTTAAATAATGCTTGTGAGAGACCAGATACTATTCTTGTTCTTCTGTTATTTGACATGTCTGGTGTCACACCGTGTATTACTGCTGCACTTCAACCAGTAAGCAGGAGCTTTCATTTTTAAATGTTTCTTAAAGCATCTTGTTAAAAGTTTCAGCAATTAACAGAGCCAGCTGTGCTGATGCAGTCTGGCCAACGTCCTGTCTTTGGACTTCACTGGTAGTTTTCATTTTGTGTATCATTTATAACCACTCATGACTACCAAATAAGTCCATCTCCTGACACAAAGAATATAGCATTATGCACAAGCACGTCTGCGTGTATGTTGATCCATAATGCCAGTTATGCAGCTTCTTTCTGCTATGTTGTTTGTTTTTTAGAGATTTTTTCTCCTTATATTTTTGTATTTTTTTTTCTCCTAAAAGAATTGCACTGAAGAGGAAAAGAATGGTTTCCTGTCCAATGAAAGAGTACCAGGAAAGCAAATTAAATGCAGAAGTTCCCTAGGGAAGAATAAGAATCAAAAAAAACAAAACACAGCACAACCATATAAGAACGATTTCAGTTTTTTAAACTCTTTCAAAAGACTGAAAAATATGAAATGATTTCAAAATAGATTTCTCCCTTTTTTTCCCTTAGAGGCTCCTCCAGTCCCCAGCTAGCTGGCACCTTTGAGATGGAAAAACCCTCACGCTTAACACTCCTGCCACAAGTGAATCTGTGTAGGTACTTATATGGTCCTCACCACCATAGTAACTGAGTGCTTTCCAAGTATTTAAAAATAGAGATAACAATAACAATTTCTGTCTCAGTCCATCTCTTTCTTTCCAGCTTGTTACAAGAATAACTTGATTAATTTATGGGATCTTTGTTGTGCACACAGTGCCTACATACAAACCAGGAGATTTGCGTGTGTGCCTGCTTACATGTGATGTTCTCAAACTGAGTACACTCAAAAATACAGCTGCATTTCTGAAATGTGAAGTATACATGTGTATATAAGCATATACCTATGGTCACTAATTCAGTCTGGTCCTTTGCACGGTGTTTGCAGTAGGTAGAAATCAGTAGGGATGCAGCCATCCTGCGGCACTGAGGTTGGAAGTAGCCCAAGGAAATAACCATGAATTATACTCACTGGTGACTTAGTTTCAATAGTTACTAGAGGATCTTGTTTCTATTGTGTTAGTTGTTGTGCACATACTTCAGGAAAGCTTATATAATGTCAAATAAGCCAAGTTTGGCGAGGACATGGAGGAACAGTGAAATTGCCTGAAAGAAGGGAGCCTTGACAGCCTGTTTAAGTCCCTGACCCAAGCCTCTTCAACATACTACAAGGGTCTTGGTATGTTCCTGTGTCCTCTGGTTTAGAAATATTTGCACTAACTGTGTCCTTGTCTTCTCGAACATTCAGGGTTTGGACTTTCTGACTTCTAGTTTCCTCCCTTAGCTGATGGCCACCACTTTCCTGTTTGGTTAAATTTTTTCTCGGTTCCTTTGTCATTGCCATGACAACAACGTGAGTTGGATCCTACAGCATTTAGGACCTCAGGCACACCGGGGGTGTCTAATTCTTGCATTTTGGTGGGCATTTGAGCACCTGAAAGGTGATAGGAGCTCCAATCCTTTCTGAGGAGCTGGTGTATAAAGATCAGGATAGTGCACTAAGGGGAAAAAAAATCCCACAAAACAACGGTTGTAAATTAAGAAAAAATACTACAAAAGCTTTGGTGATGCTGGTGGTTTTTGCCTTTTGGGTGACTCATAAATATGCTGGAGTTCCCGTCAAGTCAATGAGGAAAGGCAGAACTGAAATTATGCCTTTGACAGGTGCCATATTTCTTTTGGAAATCAGTCTGTAATTATCAGTGCTCTGTCTGACTATGCACCAGGGAGAACGAGACCTCTTTCCATGACTGGCACGTAGCTGACATGCACTGGCTTGCTTCCACAAATGAGTACTCATCTGAAACCGTGCTGTCATCAATACTCTTAAAAGAGGAACATTTAGTTCTGCTTTGCTGCTGATAGGAACCCAAATGAAGGACAGAGGTCAAGCTTGTTCCTAGATAACCCTAGGAAAACCAGTAACATTGTCTCTGAAATGAATCTATCCGTACATCACCAAGGATGGTTTGGTGTCGTATCGGCTTCAGAGTCAATGGAATATGAAAACCAGCATGTTTACACTGGAAGTCCATGGAGCTAGGCTGATGCAAGTTACAGATCTCTCTCTCCATGTTCCCAGTCTCTAACAAGAGGTGATTAAAAGGCCACAAGAGGTGGATGCAGCTCAGCAGCATGACTTTTTAATTAAGTGGAAGCAAAAAATGAAAAAAGGAACACAATCAATGCACAACAGAGGTTACCAGAATTTACTGTTATGGAAACATCACTTTTCTTCTTGACTACAAATTATCTGCCTTACTTCATATGATAGATTTTTGTTTTGTTCTGTTGTTTTTCTTTTCCAGAAGACTTGGTTTTGCAAATGAAATGAAAATGCTTTTCCACTTACGAGTTCCTTGCATATGACTAGTTCAGTAAAGTATTAATCATTTTCTTCTGAAGGTTTTTAAGATTTTAATTTATAGCACACAGCTTTCTTAATACACTTAACTTGATGCTCCAAAATTAGCTTGCAATTTGGTATTATCAGGCTCCCTTATGCAAGCAGGCACTAGAATGTAGAACAGCAGGAGTGTTAAAGTTTGGTCCTTAGCTGAACTAGTTAGCAGAACGAGGTAGTTAAGGCTACAAAAGTGAATTTGACACTACAGTGTGAACCAGTGCAACACTGCACCTCCAGTCCTGGCACTCAGAGTGGATTTCAGGACCTTGTATAAAATACCTAGATTCTACATACAATGCAAGAGATTTTTTTTCAGCCCATTATATCTAGGGTTCCTGTGCTGAATTAAAGCCATTAGAATCAATTAACATTAAGCTCTTTTCCTCTCTAGAAGTTAGGGGTTGAATTCCTCTTGCCTGGCTGTAAATGTGTACATGTGAGAGACCTAAAGCTCCAGTTATTGTCACCAGAGAGAAACGGATTGTGACATGACACTATCAGAAGGAGCTTCTCTGGAGAGCTGGGTGTTCAGAGATTCTAATCTGGTTTAGGTATAAAATGGCTTCTGACTTGCTCAGCCCTGTCAAGGCTGAGGAATCTGTGGATAATACTACAGAGCCTGTGTGTCTCTGGACCTAAGTGGATGCTAACCAGGGTTTTTCAGAATGACAGTTTTGGACCTGGGCATTTAATTTCTCCTCAATCCCATCTCAAGCAATTCATCCTTATTTAGATCTGGCTGATCTTAGCTTCTTCATGCAAGCTCTTCCAGACATTTTCTGTATGGAAATCTGGATGTGAAAACGTACAAATATTCTTGGCTTGAGATCTTTTGTTAGATAAGATACTGGATCTGAAAGCATTTGCTTTGGTCAAGCACACATGGTATTGGTTCATTTTTTCCTCAGTCTGCACTGGGTTAGGATTAGGAAGGACTGAGAAAAATACATATTTTCAAGGAGGAATTTTCAAGAAAATAAAAAACTTAAATAGCACCAGATACGGAAAAGGCATTTCAAGAGTCACAGTGGAAAATAGGGCAGGGTGCTCTGGCATCTCCTGGGAGGTGGTGCCGGTAGTCCAGGGACTGTTGTAATTCAGCTCTCAGCACTTCTGGGGTCTCACAGTAACATTATTTAACAGCAGCTGATGAATGAGCACTCTAACTGCATTTTGAGTATATCGTCTTTCATTCTAATTTATACCAAAGAAACCCCGAGACTGCTGGTTGACTCTAGGTAGGGAAAGCATTAATTATTTGTTAGGTATTAGTGAAACACTGGCACTCCACAGCGACCAATTTACCAGCTCCTCTAAAAGCTGCCAATAAAGAATGGACATGTACAAATGTATTCATTAGTGGAAACTAATTAAAATCCGGGCTAATAGCCAGAAAAACAATACATTATTGTAGGATTTTGGAATTCATTATGTGTCTGTACTAATCTAGCAGTAACTATCCTGGCTCCACAGTTTCTAATCTTAGCTACAGATCTCATGCTGATAGCCAGACCAGCAGCTAAGAAGAGTTAGCCTTTTGCATTGCTAATGACCTTTTTACTCCAAGTCATTTCTGCTTACATAGATATTTCAGAAGCTCTCCTTCCTGAGAATATATTGCAACAATCGTCTCTTTCAGACACAAAGCGTAGGACAGAGTCCCTTGCCTGAGCATCTTTAGTTGGATTGCACAATGGTGGTGCATTACTTTCTGGTACACTGTGACTTTGTGTAGGTTACAGCTTAGGTTAGCCTTGATCAGCTCTTTACTTGTGTATTGTTAAGGGCTTGTCCTGTTCATACTGCCTGCTTGATATACCTACTGATTTCTTCAGCTATGTAAATGATTTTTACTAATAATTTTCTACTTTGGTGTTGATAATGTAATTTAATTCTCATTAAGATTGGCAGAACCTTCCATTATTATTTTTCCTACTTCATCAATTTAGAGATTTTAAATACATACTTCAGGCCAAAAGGTGCTTAGATACGAAGAGGACACTAGTCCTTTCCCTCCCGCCTCTCCATCCTTTCCTCCGCACACAGCAGCCTGAGCCTTGTTTCAGTGACAGTCCATAAGCTGCTAATTGCATCATGTCACTCCCATGGGGAGGGAGGCAGAGTGGAGATGAAGGGGCGCTCTCACATCTAGTGCAATTACACCGGGGCTTCACCCCATTTCAGGGTGAGGGTGTAGGGCCAGGCGGTACCGACCCTGAATATTGCGCCCAACACTGCCCTGTCTGTACAGTATCACCACAGAGGGCATGTGACATGATTCAGATTAAAATAAAAACATTGAAACTCAGACCAAATGACAGAGGTTCTGAAACTGATACTTACCCTTAAGTTCAGGTAAAGGGATGTTTGCCTTTAGGCTTTGGGGCTGAGGTCCCTGTAGCCACTGCAGAGAGATACTGGCTGTTTTTAAGACAGGAAGCAAAAATTAATCATGGAGAAATTTTTCGGTTGGATTCTCTGGTTTATGGCAGATGTGGTACAACTAAACAGAAGGGTAGGAGGGGAGAGATTAATATAGCTTGAAGATATGCTTACTCTTCTGGCCTTGGATTGCACCGAGTGAATACTCAGGATGATGTAGAGTATCAGGTGTGGTACCTTTGAGAAAAGATGCTGATGTTGAAGCACACATGTAATAGCAGAGCTTCAGTTATGTCTGGGCTCTATCTTGGGGTATGAAGGGGATTCACGTACTCCCCATACTGGTTTACACATCACAGATGAGAACCAGATATCCCCTTTCCCCCTCACCTCAGATAACCAGGGAAAGAAATCTAGACAGAGCCTGAGGCAGCTGGATTCAAGGCTGTTTGGCATCCTGGAGCAGCTACCTCCTGGTTTGGCAGCCAGCAGACTAATTATTAGCAGACAGTGCAAAGCACAGGTGTAGTATGATCTCATCTAATGATTTTGTTCATAAAACAGACAGCAGGATTTTTCACTAGCAAAAATTTCTTGGTGACCTTTACAGTGGATCTATTCATAACTAAACCCTGAATATCTCTTGTGAGGTCTGCCTTTGGGTGGCAAAGACGTGTTGTGCTGCTTAGCAGAAGTTGAAAAAAAAAACCACCACATTCCTGGCTTCTCTTATTCAAGAGGGTAGGAAGACAGATGGAAGATGTGTGGTTTGGGACCTCTTTATCAGTGGGTGACAGATGCTGTCAGTGGAGGGCACAGACACAGGCTTTGCCAATCAGTCATGAGTCATTCTATCAATAAGCACCACTTTATCTCATCTCAGACAAACTTAAGCCCTTGGCTTAAGTTCCTTTCTCTATTGAATTCAGGAAAAAGAAATAGCTCTGCTAGACTCCAGTGCAAAGAGCTCTGGAGATTAAGGATCCATCAAGAGCACTGCCAGCACACGGGCAGACAAGCCCAGTGGGACCAGGTACGTGACTTGGAGCTCTTCTGCCCACATGCAGGGGGTCTGATGCACCTAGCCTGCAATGACTATTGGACCTCTTTCAAGCCCTATGCTAGAGAAAAGCATCATAACCACCTTTGAAGTATTTATGGTTTTTGAATGAGGGACCACATAAATAAAAAGCAAGAGACTGAGTCATAAGATGGAGTCCTCTGGGGTCTTTCAGCTAAAAGCCGTCCCGTTACAGGAGAGCCTCAAACAGAAACTAATTATTAGCTATTCTCTCCATACCTGACGTGCCACAGGCAGGCTTTGTGAGCAATGCAATCTAGAGGCTGTTCTCAGATGCAATGACATTACTATAGAATTTTGGTGTTTATTCTTCCCTTTTAGATTATTGCTGCTAACGTTAGCATTTTCTTTATTACATGGTGGACTGGCTGAAGTCCAGAGTAAGTTCGAATTAGAAAACTTTTTTTTTTTTTTCTTTTTGTTTTCTTCTTCTCACAGCAGAAAGTGCTGCACACAAAAATCAGTGAAGTCACTTACATTAAGGGATACTAGTGATTCTTTGTAGTTTCTCCTCTATACATGTTTGCATGAACTTCTAATTCACAGTGCATTGGGTTCTAAGTTTCAGGTTTCATGAACCTAAATGCAAGCACAACCAAAGCTGCCATTATTTTTGGAGTGGGCACGATGCATTATCACTAAGAAGCAATTATTTTTCTCTCCAAAGTATAAATAAATCCAAATTTACTTGAAACTTGGTATGGAAAGATGGTGTAACTACCATAAATATGACTCCACACAATTCTTAGGAGATCACAGTAATTCGTAAGCCTGTAAGTACTTTTCTCCAGGATTAAATAGTACCATGCAGCATATTTAAGGGCATATCTCTTGACTGAACTTTCAGAACAGAAACTAGCATCTAATTTACCTGAGCTGAAATAGAGAGCAGCTGGGTTCGTTCTGCTGTGTGTTTGTGAGTTTTCTGGCCTAGAAGCAGGAGGCCGGGTACTGCTTCCACTGTTGTTCATCACAACTTAACATTTCAGTGTAATTGCTGACTTAGTGAGTGATGTGGCTAGAGCTGTCAGCCTCTCTTCAAGTGTCGAGGACACCTTTTGTTGTTGTAAATGATGCTGCCTGGATGTGACAAAACAGTTGTTACGCTTGACCAAGCATGCCAAAAAAAAAACAAAACAATGTAGAATTTCAGTTCAGTCAGTCCAAGAAAAGCAAAGGGGTTTTGTTTCCCCCTTGGCAGCGGCTTGCTTCAGAGCAAAGTCTGATCAATTTGGAAAAACAAAAATGTTCTACTAGTCGGAAGAGGTTGCATAGATTGAGGTAGGCAACAGCAAGCAGGATCAGATCCTTGGCTGGTGCAAATTGCCACAGATGTGCTGGCTTCAGTGATTCCTGCTGGTTTGTACAAGGTCCTGGAGGCTTTCAATAAACTGAAGCTTTTTACCTGTCATTGTCTTGTGTAAGTAGATACCTTTCTGCCAGTATGCCCCCTTATTCACACGGGGAAAATGAGTGTGCCCATGAGAGTGGGGTGAAGCCCCTCATGCACTGGGATGTCCTGGTATGATTCCAAGCTACTGGTCCTACTGTTAGGCAGACCATGCTGCTGTGATGGGTCAAGTTAGTTATTCCTTGCTTTATTCCCATCTCCATAAAAACTGAACTTTCCCTTTCATCTTTTCTGCAAGCTGTTTCTTTTCTGGCATGCTTTGTTACTGTCTCCCTGTGAGAGGGAGACTGTGTTTCTGTCTCATTCCTCATTCTTTTCTCCTCGCCAGGGAATTTCTTGTCTGCAGCACAGCTAGGTCAAGTGCTACTTCTTCCTCTAACTGCCCAATTTACCCTCCCCTTATTTTGCCAGGCAAACTTCCTGTTTGGAGCTGTGATGAGGAACATAGATTCATCAGAAGAGGGTAATGGACTAATGCTCTGGTTTGGAGTCATGGTTGCACCTCATCTGAAGCCTGTTATTTCTCTTCGGTCTCACAAAAACATTTACTGTTTCCCAAACTAGATTTAAGCAGGGCCTAGGTGGATAGACAGGAAAGAAATACCTGGAAGAGCACCACATTTAAAGAAGAGGCAAAGCAGTCTTTAAAATTGGAAGATCAAAAACAAGAACACTTTCAATTGTCCTCTCTTTTCTTCCTTGTCAGCTTGGGAAGGAAGGAAAGAAGGACTAAACGCCTGTTTTCCTGAGGAAAAGAGAAAAAAATATTTATCTTCTTTACACTCAGGTCTGAAATTCAAGCAGTGTAGAAAATGAGGTGGGTTTTAGAGCAGTGGGGACTAGTTCTGTGGTGTGCTATATACTGCATATACTGCATTCTGCATATGCCAGCACTTGAGGTGTCAGTCAGTGACTTATGTGCTAGCTTAGATTCGTTATTGCACTAGCCCAGCTTGTGTTCTCTGATGCAGAGGAAATGCAAGAAATTTCTAGTTGTTCTTCTAGATGTTGACATTGTAAGCTTATGGGCCTTGTAATCCTCAGAAACAGCGGAAGTAAAAATACATTTATACAGATTAGAAAAACATGGGCTCGAGTGATGATCTGTGGTTGGTCAACTGTGTGTGTCAGCTAGGACGCTGTTTCTGACTGGTTTTATTGACAATCTGACATGTCTGTAAATCCAAGCAGAACTCAAAAGGTATTTGTCAAAGCTTAAATTCATACAAGGGAACGTGTTTTGTATACGAGTTTCAAATAAGCAGCAGAGTTAAATGCTAGAGAAATCCCCAAACACAAAATGTATAAAAAAGAGCTTTGATTAACTTTTGTCTTCTGTGTAACCATTCTAAGTTACAAACTATTTTCTATTTTTTCTGAGATTAAAACTTCATGGAATCATTGTCAATTCTCAAAAAAAAAAATCAAAAAAATCCCACAAACACAAAAACAGCACAAGAACAATCACATTCCATTTTGGGCCCCTTTTAAAGATTTTCCAGCTTTCTGTAACTTTTATCTTCATTTAATTTACAACATTTTACTCACTTTATATACACTTACTTTGTTTGTTGTTTTCTGGACTGGTGACAAGATCTATTCACAGAACTGCTGAACTCTGCGGGTTAAAAGCTCCCTTTTCAGTTGCATATAGCCTTGCCAAAATTTTGCTAAAATTTGTCATGTTGATTGCTTGCCTCAAGCAGGAATTATTTTGGAAGGGTTCAGCAAAGTCGTTCCAGTTGTTTCCAGAAATGAGGCTTGAACAAAATGCTAGAATGTCTACCAATTAAAAACAATTTCTGGTGGCCTTTTTTTTTTTTTAATTGTTCTGAGCCCTTGTCATTTTGAACAGAAACTTAAGATTTACCATCTGGCAGGTGACTTTTCTATCTTCAAATGTTGCCAAGTTATAAATGCTTGGAAAGACGAGCCTTGCGTTTGCATGCATTTGGTGAAGCAGTTAATTTTTTTTTTAATGAAAACTCAACATTACTGAGCCAAGTACTACACACTAATACAACTAATCCATTGCTGTCTTTGCAGGGCTTGAGGAAATTACAGTTTAGTTGCTGCTGCTTGCTTCTGTAAGCTAGACTTTGGCCAGGAATTGGAACTGAGAGCATGGTGTTCCCAAGACACCACAGTTGCTTAGGAGGAAATGTGCCTTCTTCCTTGAATCCAGAGAGGACAAAAGATAGAGAAGGAAGGTCAAAGGATGTATTGATGAAGGAGATCAGTAAGTCTTGCCAGGAAATTACAGCCCCAGAATATTAGGGAGGGATTGGTACTTGTGAATGGAAACTGGGGCTGGGAGGGAAGAAAATGGGATGGGATGAGAGAACTGGAGGAGACTGACAGCCAGCTAGTGTGGGAAGGGGCCAGGATGGAGGCCTGACGTTAGGGGATGCCCTGGTTCAGTTGTGGGGACTAAGACTAGCCAGATAAAGATAAAACATTGTTGAGATCTACTGGGAACCATGATGAGGATCTAGGCTGGGGAAGAGATGAGGCTAAGCCTGAGCTACACAAGAGGTAGAATCGAAAGGACCACCACATCTGAAGACGTCAATAAGGGAGGAAGTCTCTGTCTCTGATGCCCATACCCTTCATCATCTCATTGTTCCTTTCCTGTTAGTTACATGAAACCCAGTGGCAAAACATGCAACTCATCCCATTTGCTGCTGACTCAAGTAGAGGACAACAACCTACTGCTGCTGTCAGCTACTTCATTAAAACAAGAGGTCCGTGGGGTGGATCTAGCAGTTCCAAGCAGTCGTGCTGACGAACCATGTGGGTGTCCATATGTTGCAGCAGAATATATATATTTTTTCTTTAAATCTAGGAAACACATGCTCCTAAGACTATAAAGGTTGCAAAGTCAATAATTTCAAACAGAATTTTCCGGAATTAAAGTCATCTATGCAAAATTAACAGAATTAATTGCACTGTAGTTTGTCGTTTGCTAACTTTTTTGTGCTCAACTTTATAACCTTAATATTCTTTCAAGATAACTTTATATGTGCAATAAACAGACAACTTAAGCAGGAGGGAAACCTTCATTCCCTGGCCTCAGTTAGATTTTCACGTCAATTAGACTATCTGGCACTGGGTTTAATAACTGTCTAATTGCAATTGCTGCACTTTGTTAAATCAATGCCCACCCGTCCTGATAAAATTGTTTTTAAATAGCAGCTGTTAAAAGGCATCAGGTGAAAACTTAGTGAGGTGAAAAGAAAGGTAGACAGAATGGGAAGCCTTCTTGTCGCCCAATCTCACCTCAGTAAACTTTTTTATTTTTTTGTGTTTTCTTTTTAATTTAAAACATCTTATATTAAAAAGCAAACTCCTCCATCACCTTCTGAGTTGCAGGGAGGCTTGAATCCACAAGGATATAAAACATTTAGTATAAATTTATAGCAAAGAATTTATTTTTGAACCTTGTGGAGGTTTACTGTGCTAGCACTTCCCAGTTCATTGCCTGGATATTGTTTTTTTTTTTTTCTTTTGGTTGGTTGGTTGTTTTTTTGTTTTAATTATGCTTGAGATATCTGATCATGCCTCCCTCCAGTATGTGAATATTTTTATTTAAAAAAAGTAAAAATTAAAGTGTTCCCCCCCTCGAATGAATGAACATGTGCAGAGACCACCTTCTGAAATCTATGCAGAGCTTAATGCCCTTTCCCCATCTTGCTACGGCTGCAGTTTCTTTCAGCACAAGGCAGAGAGCTATCTGCAGAGGGGACAAAAGCAGTCACAAACAGATCGCAGTTGTTGTCTCAGTCTCCTATTCCTCCACTTTGAGGCCATGTACATATACTCCGTAAAGATGAATGGGGCCACGCTAAGGGTAATCTGGTAGGGTGGTCATGCGTTAACCCTTTTAGCTGGGACTGCCAGGCAAAAGGAAGGGCTGCTGGATGAGGATGGGAAGGAGAAAAGGGAGGACCGTCCTTTCTGGAGAAGGAGACAGGGAATACTCCAGGTGACAGAAGTCTTTAGCTACAGCTCTGAGGGCTGGGAAATAGCTTTGATTGTGGACCAGCGTGGTACTTCATAGCCACTGCTTTATTGGCAGCTCAGGAATGCACTGTGCTTTAGGCACGTACAACCCTTCCTTGTGTCCTCGGTGTACTGCGTTGGTTTGTTAAGTGGACCATCTGTAAGGAAAATGAGAACATTTTACCCTCCCTGCTCCACAATCTCCTGATATAGTTAAAATGCTACAAATATGGGCTTACCTTCTCCTTTCACAGGGACTTTATTGGAAAACCGTGCTTGCTTCTACCAACATTAAAAAAAAGAAATGTCGGTATGATTGCAATAAGCCCACTGCAACCTGGCCATAACGATCTACACATTAGTAAGATGCTTGTCAGAACACATAGCTGTGTTCTAATGGGAGAAAAAAATCCTCTACCCTTTGTCTGAAATAGCATCAAGCTCAAAAAAGGATGTTGCTGAGTCAGTGCCTGGGACCTTGAAGGTTTGGAATTTTACTTTTTTTTTTTTTTTTTTTTGGGATGGTCAAAGGAAAAAAAAAAAGTAGAAGCAGGGTTTGAAGTACTGTCTCGTGCCTTTGGTGCCCGACCTTGCTCATTAATCTCTGCTACTTTGAAAAAGCTTGGAAAATTACATTACCCTATGCCATCAGTCCTCACTCAATAAATACAGACACTAAAGTCAGGAATGAGAAATCCCACAGAGCTTTGGTATTGACTTGTTAGAATTCCAGGCTTCAGCCTCGCCGTACAGTAACTGTCTATAAGTAATGAGCAAGCTGCTGAGAAGGACAGTTTGCCCTTCTTGATTTGTTCCCCACTCTTTCAGAGAATCTATTCATTGCCGTTTTTTACTCCCTTATGCCTAACAGTATTGTCCTATGTGCCAGTAAGGCCTTTTCTATTAGTCTATGAAAAGAAATCGGTGGGAGAACAGAGCTATGTTCTGTCTCAGAGATAACAGTCATGTTTTTAGCCTTAGCATCAGTTTCTACGGTAGGAAACAAACAAAAATAAAAACAAAAAGAAAGAATGAAAAAAAAATACCAACAATGATGTATGGTATTTGTCTATTTCTTCCATTAAGGACTAATGAAGGATTAATTTGTGTTATTTGACATTTAAAGAGCATAAACGTATCCCTTCCACGTAAAATCCAAATTCTCAATTGAGTGCTCATCAGCTAGGATTTAAGTGCAGAAGCCATGCCTCCTTCTCACCCACAGTTGCTGCATGGGACCCAGGAAGGAAAGGAGAGAGGATTTGTGTTGGGGAACTGCACAGGGAGGTGGTCCCTATGGTTTTGTGTGTTCTCCATGCAGATGATTTCATGTCAGTGAGGGCCTGCCTTGGCTCACATCAGCAATGAGAAGCGCTGCTAGCAATACCTTTAAGAAGGTACTTGTCTTCCCCAGCACATCTGACTCACCCATTTTATTTCTTCTCCTTTATGTGGTCTCATCCCTGCAGTCAAGCGATGGCTGCCTTTGACACATGCTAGGTGTAGTAAAGTTCCTTGTGAGCATCTCCACTCTTTGGGAGAATGGCAGCAGCCATCACTTGGCTCATTAGCTAAATAGCAGAGCAGAGATTTGGTGTTTGCAGAAACTTGCAAATTCAATTATAGTTCTCACAGCAACTGTCATTTGTCTGCTTGTTCGAATGAAGTATTCAATATTGCTTGTCATGGTGTTAACTGTAATCCCTTATTAGGGAAATATAAGGAGTCTTAATGATGTACACTTAAAAAAAAGGCTTTTGTGCATGAAATAGTCTCTCCCTAGCACACAGAAACACATGCATGCATGCAAAAAAAAAAAAAATCCACTCTCCTTGAAATTAATGGAAATGATGGCAAGAGTTGCTGATACAGTTTTTTTTTTTTTTTTTTTTTTTTTTTTTTCCTCTGTTCAACTATTTATCTGTAAAAAGAGGAATGTATGCAGACTGTTGAGTCAGCTCCTGAGGGATCATGAGAGGATCCAGATCAGTTGCATGACTGGCAGCTTCACTGGCAATCTCAGCAGAGGGAACAAATGCTCGTTTTGACCCTCTGTTGAAGGTGAGCTGTTCTCTGCTCACTGTCAGTGGGATGGAAGCACACAGATGGAGTAGTATGAGAAGGCTTGCGGTACTTCTCTTTATTTTGCCTTCCTTCCTGAAGCAAATAAGGTTTCTTAGCTGCTACAGTTTCAGCAAAGTACTGTTCATTAAGGTATAAATAATTTATTTGATGAGAAGGGATTTCACGTGAAATAGCAAGTAAGTTTGTCCATATGAAGTTTGACAGTTGACGTACCTCTCAAAGAAAGGAAATGTGATCCATTTGATTAAGTATCAATATCTACATTGGAGCTCATCGCCACGAGCTCCCTTTACAGCCGATAGAGAACTAGATAGCACAGGAAGAGGATTTGAGGGTGAGATCGATGCTATCCTAAAATGGATGCCTAAAGTAGGTCAGATGAACTGCACCCTCTGAGTGCCTGTTTTCTCCAGTGGGCAGTAGGTTTCTTTCTAAAGCAAGCTGCTGATGAGCTCTGATGTAAACAACTACAAGTTAGGTTAGGTGCATTCTGCTCAGGAATTGGAGAGAGCTTTTAATCTAGAATCCATTTTGTGAACGTTTGGCCTAATGAGTTTCTGCATGATGTGTAACAAGGCTTTCCAAATGGCTGCTGGGTGAGACAGCCTTCAGTACACTGACAACACCTTCCAGCATGTAATTCCTTCTCATCCTCTTGCAGAGCCATATTGCCACAAGATCTCCATTTTTCTCCCCCTTATGTCTATTTCACTGCTATCATATATTCTCCTGAGGTGCCCCTCTCTTCTTTAGAAAGTCAAGCAAACCAGCCTGCAGGGGAAATAAACATACAATGCAGCTTTCTGTGTTCAGTGGAGACATAGTAAACTCGAATTAATGACTCTGTTCAGATAACAGCCCAAGCAAAAGAAAACAGTGGAAATTTCCTAGAACTCTCCTGCAACAGAATTGCTTTGCTTTATGGTGGAAAACTACATCTGGGTAGCAGCTTTTGGGAGCCAGAGAAATTTAAATTCTGTACCTTTAGTGAGAGAATTTCACTACATGGCACATTCAGCAAAAGACTACTTCTGGCCGAACTGCATCAATCCAGCACCGCACTGGTTGTGCTTGTGGGTGCTGGAAGAGAAGTTACAAAGCCACCTGATGGAGGAGTGAGTAAGGCCTGCTGGTGGGTGATGGTGGAAGTCAGCACAAGCCCGAGTCTCTTGATAAATTCACGTCTGTCAGAATATTCTGGTCTTTACTCGGACCGTGACATTGGAGGTGTTCCAGGAGTTTATATCCATCACGTCTCTGGGGCTCTGCAGGTAGCATGTGTTTGGTTTTATGGAGGGATGACAAACTCTTTTGCTAAATACACTCCTGAAAGAATCTCTTAGAGCAAGACTGTTCAGCTCTGTGAGCTGGATCAGGTACTCAGCGACAGTTTTGTTCTGTCTCCAAAGGACACCAAATACCTCCCGGGGCATTTTTAACTTTACGACATCCACTTGTACCTGCAAGACTTTGAGAATGGCCCAGGCACCCCCAAGCTGGCATGTACTGCAAGATGTTAAAAACACTGAACATACTTGTATTAAAGCAGTGGCTTTTTCATGGTGAGGCTGTGCCAAAGTAATTATCCTATTACCAACCCAGAATAGTGCCTGTATTTGTGCAAAAAAAAGTCACGATGTTTGGACATAATTCATTTCTTTTGCATTTAATCTCCGCAGTAAAGTAAATGCTTCTTAGAGCTAATCTTATTTACAAGGCATTTCTAGATACCATGTGGTAAGGCACAGAAGATATGAAGGTACCGAAATGACTCCTTCACTTAAGTGTATGATGTTGAACGGCAAAGCTCAGCGTTCCTACACCTTATGCTGCCCGCTGCTGAGCATGCAGTTAAATACATCATAATTAAAATACGACAATGAATTTTACAAGAGGAGAGTCTCTTCTCACTGTGACTTTCCAAGCTTTCATGTAACAGTTTTTGTAAAAGTTACTGTGAAAACTTAAAATAGAGCTCTCATTAGTTGCTAGCCGAGCTCTGCTGGTATACAATGATGCCCAGAAATTGCCCTCATTTTACACTTGGAAGATGAGCAGGGCAAAATCACTCTCTTCCTTCATTTTGCATGTGAAGAGAAACACCTTCTGACTCCATAGCATGGTTCTTTTGATTGACTGCCCTCCTTCTTCTGATTGACAGGTTTTCTTCTGTAACCTATGCCATCTTCCCCAGCTTGTCTTACTTTGGCAGTGCATGAATTTGAGCCCCCTTTTTGCTACTTCTGTGTGGCATATTGTGAACACTGCCATTTCTGTGAGCTTATTCCCCAGCGAAACTGCAAAAAGGGAAGGATTTTTTTTTTAAAAAAAAAAAAACATTCCTGGAAAGTGCTGCCATTATGCAACAAGGAGGCAGTGTCACGTTTGAGGATGAACACCCCTCTTTTGCATTTTCTTTGCAAGGGCTCTCGCGTACTGTCAGTCTTCATGCAATTAATAGCATGTGCCAACTCAGTTTGAATTGGTTCCCAAGTGGTCTAGAGCTACAAAGCCTTCTGAAGTGCTGGTGGCAACATCTCTATTAGAAAATAAAATGGGCTAGAGCCTTTTCTCTGAGGCCAAGTGGTGCAGCATGGCTCGGATCAACAGGGCTAAACCTGTGGCCCTGGGTAGTGTGCTGGGGTAGCCACGGCCTGGGTGGCAGCCGTGAGGAGGTTCTCGAACCTTTGTTTTAAACATTTGCAGCCGAGGACGCTTTGGGGAAGGTCACAGTGCTGAGGGGTGGCGGTGGGGGGAGGAATTTATCATTCTGCAGTCGTAAGCGCCTACCACATTAGGGCTCCCATCTAGGACTTGGAGCGCCTGAATGCTACCATAATAGGGAAGTTGCTGATCATATATTAATCAAGCAGTTGACTAGCGAGGCAAGAGGGCGGTTTGCTTCACGCGCTGCTGAAATGCAGCTCTTTCCACAGCAAAGCTGTTTAAAGGCACAGCGTTGACTGAGGATGGGAGAACTGGAAATTGCACGGAACATTAAAGCCACATCATAACGATTCACTTTTAAAACCTGACTGGGACGGGACAGTGGGAATCACATTCAAGCAGAAACTCCCGTGAATTTGGGATGAATTTGTGAGGAGGATCGTGGCACTCTTTCCTTAAGGATGGGACTCAGGGCATCCCTGCTGGTGGGGGCATCATTCTGCAGTGATACAGGGTCATGGCTGTGCCTTCACTTGGTCCCCAGCACCACTTCATTTTAGCTCCCAGAGATTCCCATTGGATTTGGCAGTCAGTCTAGCACTCCTCAGATGCAGCTTTAGCTACTAGAGAGAGCTAATGAGATTATGCAGCTAAAATGGACATTTTAATTTGCACTGTTCCTAGCTAAACTTCCACAAAGTTTCATCTCCCTGTGGGAATGTGAATTACGGCTTGTATTTTCATAGCCAGAATACTTTGTAGATCCCCATTAACACTTCCATACCTATCTATGCATCAGTTATGCATTTGTAAGCCATTTTCAAAGTCTGTAAATGATACATAAATTATTTTGGAGATGAGGAATGGTTGTTTAAATAATATTAGCATTTAAAGAAAAACAGTATTTGTTTCCATATTACATGTTGAGCAAAAGCAATTTATCTGTAGTTTGCTATGAATTACTTGAAAATACAATTTTTGCAGATTGAATTTTATTACTATTCCTTTCTGTTTCATTATATTTTACCCCAATATGCATAATTTTGCTCTACTTCATTTATCTTACGTCAGAAATAGTATTCCTGCTCTGCCACATTATTAGAGCTAGGAAAGAAGGATTAATCAGACACTTCAGAGCCTCATGCTGAAATAATATTTTAAATTTATAGAAGAACAACCACTATTTTATACAGCAAAATTAATTTTTCAAACTTGAGATAAGAACAATGTATTACAAAAGTAAAGGTCAATTCGAAGAAGAAAGGATTATGATATTCTAATGAAGTAATCTTCTTTATACCAAATTGTAATTTACGGTGTAATAGAAGGTTGTTCATTCTTCTCTAGCTTGCTTTGAGTGACATTAAGGGGCTGGTTGGTGTGGTTCAGATAAAAATAGCTGTTACATTTAATTTGATCACTAATGATAACCTTTATTTTGCTTCATAGTGTGATTTTGAAGTCGCAGGAGCTTGCTGAGCTCCAAGGTTTGCTCTTTGGTTTTAGAGATGATTGCTGTGTGGACACTGCACTTCTCCAGCACCTACTATCTTCAAATAACTGACCGTGAAAAATGAACAACTTTGTATAAACCCATAACCTCCCTCACTCTTGAGTGCTTGTTTACTGAAACAGAACAGAAAGCCTTTGACTTTCGAAGGTGGCCATTGAATGTCTGAGTTCATTACGAAGTGAAGAAACAGGAATGAATGTAGCGATGCCTTCCTTGTCACAAAATGCATAGCTCACCCTGAAGCATTTTTAATGAGTAGGAAAGAAAATTAAGATGTTATTCCTAAGCTGATTTATGTCCTTAAGAAATGTTGTAGCTGAACATTTGAGTTGGATTATCTATATGAGACAGTTGGTGATACTTGGTTGTGCAGATACGGATAGGAAGGGGAAGAAGGCAGAGTTGCATAGCTGCAGGGTCCCTGCTCAGAGGGCTGAAGGGATTGTGCTTCTTGTGGCTGAGGAGGCGATGGGGCCACAGAGCTCACATGGAAGTGATTGCACAGAGGCCTGGTACTGTGTTGGCATTATTGCTAGCATGTTGGTAAAGCAATTAATCACAAGAACCATTGAGTTTAAGCTGCTCCATCAGTCTAGGAAAGTTAACCAAAATTTCATAGCTTTGTGTGGTTTGTACCTAGGTATGACCTCGGGAGGGAGTCAGAGCTGACTGAAAGACCAATAACATCCTGATCGTGGTTCAGTAAGGTAGTTGTAGGTGACAGGAATTGAATCATACCAGTAATATCATGGAGGTGAACATGCGTAGGTACTGTGCTAATGAACTTCCATCAGCCCACCGTGCTGTAACAGACTCACTGTATAAGCAGACCCCTTTGAATCATCCCATCACTGGAGGGCTGCTGAGGCAAAGCCCTCTCAGAAGCCTGCCTCAACAGTTGCAAGCTGTTTACACTGGGCTAGCGAGGTTGTAGGACCAGTACAATGCTGAAGGATCTGGGAGATGTTTGTTCCTGATATCACAGAGAGCAACAAACTGTAGCAGCTGAGCTGATGATCTCAGAGAGGCCTCATTTTGACATTTTATTCAACAAAAAAAAAGAAGGTAAGATATAAATCAATAAAAGGAGGCAATAGCAGATTAAGGCTTCCTTCCGCATGCCAGTACTACCTTCCTTTCTTCTCCTGGGCTTGGGCAACATCCACTCCCCCAGCGTTCCCATCTGTTCAGATGCTTTGTGAAGTGAGAGCCTGCCTGGGAGCAGCCGGGTGACCAAAGCAAAGGCTCAGAGCCAACTGCTGTGTAATTTGGCCCTGGCAACTGACTGGAAAGGTTTTGTTGTTGAGAAGTAGGCTGTCTGCTTTCATCAGCCATAAGGTCAGTTTTGTTGTTATTTTTCCTCATCTTACAGAGAAAGAAAAGAGTAGGTTGAGTCCCCAGGCTCTCCCACCTTTTTGTCCCTCTAAGAGAAGACAAGACCCTGTCTTTCTCTTCCTCACCTCTCAATTGAATACAGAGGGGAGAGAATGACCACGTCAGCTCTTGGCTTCCAACCTGGCAGTTACATGGACTAAAATGTGGCTGTCCATACACCTAAGCACCTGTGTTTTCTGTAGCTGGCTGGTTGCTTTGTGCAGTCCTGTTGGAGAAAAAAAAAAAAAAAAAAAAAAAAAAAAAGACTCTTCCCATCACATAATGCTCCACATGAATGTCAATATCCACGAGATTCCTGCCCAGTTTGGCCCTCTTTAATTAGGGACTGTTCTGCCTCATTGGGCAGCCTGGTGTAATAGCTCGGGATCAGGGTGGCATAAAGACTGTCACAGCTTGAATTATCTTTTGAACAGTGGGAGGTAATGATCCTGCCGAAGGCAAAATACTGCTTTCAGTGTGTTACAGGGCACTGTAATTCTGTCCCACATTTCACAGTCTTTTTCCAAATGCTGCAGTTTACCCCCTGAAAAATGAGGTGTTTTTATGAGTATATTCCGTCTCCAGCATAGTCCCGTAATTCCTGTTGGACGTGGGCTGGGTGAGCAGGGGTGGAGGATAGCACTTAAGATGTGAAATGCCACTTAGAGACTCCAGCCCATGCAATTTTTCATGCTGAATATTTTTCCAGGCAGTGGCAAGCAATCTTTATTTCATCTGGAAGATGGAGAAATTCTGAGTATAAAAAGTGAGTCCTCTTTTCCCCCAAATCCAGCCAACCAGCTTTCATCCATCAATGAACGCTTCTAGGAAACATTAATCTCTTACCCCTTTATTCAAAGGTCACAGAAGACTTCTTTAGGCTTTTGGCCTGTAAGGAATAAGCAGTGTTTTCTTTTTCCAGTGTTGTCATAGTTCATTTTTCTTTATAGTAAAAAAGTAAGTGAAAGAAATAGCTGAAGGCATACTTGTGAATAATTACACTTGCACCACATTTCTCCAGAGTTTGCTGGGTAGATTTGAACTTGTAAGATTTGATCGTTTTCCTTGTTATAGGCAGTTTCATTATCCATCCAATGTTTGCAATGGATTATGAGGCACTGTGGCAGATTACAGAGAGAGTTTTCTAATGTTTCATCTAGAAATGGAGTTAAAATAGATCTTTTTCAATTGCAATGCTGTGAAATGAGCTTTCAGGATATTAGATTTGGAAAACAGCTAATTAGATGCAGTTTCAGGCTCTCCTGCTGGGACGACTATTGCATATACAGAAGTAAAATTTGGACCATGCAAGTTGTCTCAGTCTTTAGTCCTACATTGTTGTATGCTGGGGCACAGGTGCTCATGACGATGGTGGGGCTCATCAAGAAGTTGATGTTGCACTCCTTGGAGTTCATTGCACCACAGCTCAGATTTGCCTGACATGGCACATAGCCAGAGTTAGCCTACAATAAATACATGATTTTGAAAAACTCAGCGGATGATAGACTTTTCTTTTGGCACACCTGTGACAAGGGCTGGGATTGTTCTTTTCACCTCCCCTGTTGGTGGTGATCAGAACCCATATGGGACACTTTGTTTAAAGGACTCCCAGTTTCTTACAAACTAGTCTCTACCAGTTTGTCATGGCCCGTTCATAAGAAGAGTGGAAGTCGCTATCTAGAAGAGGGAATTTGGACCAAGTCTGAAGAAATCATCCATGGAAAGCCTTGAAATAGCTAAGTGTGGTGAGAAAGGTTAGGATTTTTTTTTTAATTATGCTAATGAAGCCAAATCCCCTTAGTAAGTGGAAGGTGCAGGCCAGTGCTTATCAACCCTTTTTAATTTCTGAACCCCTCAAAATCGTGACTACCTTGTGAATTGAAGACTACTGAATACAATCTTGTTCATCCTACCTTCCTCATGTGGGCCTGTGAAAGAAGACCAGAGATCCTTTTATATCCAGGTGGAATTTGTATCTAAGTGGAAAATTATTGTTTTCCTAATTTTATGTTTTCCACCTAAATGGAAAGATCAACACCTAAATTAGTCTAGAAAGTGTGGTTATCAACAAAAGTGTGTATGTGTGACAGGGCGGGTAGGGAATTCAGATCTACCTTTATGGCTCTGTAAAGGTAGCTTAGATAAAGGTGGCTTGTTATCAAACAGAATTGTTGGCCCAAACTGGTACAAATTAAAAAAAAAAAAAAAAAAAAAAAAAAAAAA
>NC_048893.1:111688043-111713049 GCF_011077185.1 Oxyura jamaicensis
AAAAAAAAAAAAAAAAAAAAAAAAAAAAAAGTCGAGCCCAACTGTAAACCCATTGCAAGAGCTTGCCTATGCTCTGGCCTGCTGAGAGTGAAAATTGTCCGGGTTTGCAGATCACTTCTAAGCTAATGATCCCTTATGAAAGAAAAGCCAGGAGTGGGAGATGGTGCATGAAAGAGGGACATTTGTATGGGCTTGCATTCAATTCTCTGCATAAATTCTGTGATGTGAATGTTCAAACTTAGTAGCCTGCATGTTTGAAATTTACAAGCACTACTGATGGGTAAAGCTAGTGTGACATAGGTGCATGTATAGTAGAAAGGGTACAAAATGCTTTGTCACTTTTACTGGTGAAGTGAGTTCATCTCTAATCTGTTCAAGTCCCATGTGCAGGCAGGGTTTTCGTTGTAATTAAGTGCGTCAATTCTTAACTCCCGCTTTTATCTCTTACCATCCAGTAAAGCAGAAGCAGTGGAGTTAGTGGGGTGTGATATATTTTAAATCATTAGGCTACTTTTAGAAAAGCAACTCAAGCTAAAAGCTTTTTCCCGTAGCATAGACAAAGCCAAATAAGGTACACCACTTCATTCTCTCTCCAGATTGACAATCCATCTGTTGAAGTGTCTGTGTTTTGACAGTCATCAATAGAAACTGTTTTGGGGAGAACTGCAAGACAATCCCCTCCCACCATTTATGGAATACCCCATCTAGCTATTTTCATTTTAACACGGGACTTTAAACTCTTTAAACAAATATGTCTATGTATTTCTCTATAAATTCACTTTTATTCTCTATATATTCAAATGTGGATATATGCATATATGCCTATAGAATGATAAGGATGGACATAGGGAGAAAGAAAACAGGATATGTCCTATTCATTATGTCTAGATGATATACATGTTGTATTATAATGTACATTATGCATATGTGTGATCATTTTATATTTATATTTATATTTATATTTTTTCCATACCATCTGTAAGCAAGCAATGAAAATCTTAATTAGCCATATGACTCAGCCAGTGTTGATTTTTTAATCTGTAAGTCTAAATCATGGTTCAAAACAAAGGGTCCTAACATTCCTATTTATTAATTGGAAGAACAGAGATACAGAAAGAATTTGGAAGGATTTTGGGTTGACTTCAACAAGAATGGGCCCCAAAATAAAAGGAAGTAAAATAGATCTTCAGGTATGGTGAACTATTGTAGCACAGTTAATTTTAATGCAGTAGTAATGATTCTGATCAGGCAAATATTATCTGATTAAAAAGTAAATTATAGAGAAATTAGAAGATTATGTTCTAGAGAATAACAATAATAAATGCCATTTTTTTGAGTCTATAAGATCTTAAGGTAAGATTGCTGAGTCACTACTGCAGCATACTGCCAAGACGAGGCTGTTATAGGACGTGAGTTGTACAAGCCAGATTTCATCAAGTGATACAAAACCAGTTGTGTCTACTGATCCATGTAGACAGCTTTCCCTATTGACGTTTCTAAATGACAGGAATTTATATACTGAAAAACTTAAATTGATGCATAAACTCTACTTTTGTTTTCCACTGTTGAGACTGACTACTGTGTCTAGTGAGCTAGGGATTAACCTAAAGATCAAAATGTTACAACAGAAGTAAAAATCATGAAGCAACGAGATGAGAGTCTCATCAATTTCAAAGCTGATTAAATGATTATTTCATTGCTAGTATATTTTTTGGATAAAATATATCAAGAATATTTCTCTGTAAGTGATACTCTTTAGAATAACATTAAGTTAGTAGGCCCCTATTAATGGCAGAGGGATTTTGACATATGGACAAATAAAACAGTTTTTATTTTCTTATTACTGATATCACAGTGAGGCTACTGTTAGAGCTGATCATGCTATTGATCTTTTTTTACTCAAAAATGTCAAATGAAAAGTCTATATATGCACCTTCCGACTGCGGATTCTTAGTTTTTCACAGGAGGATTTTTAAGTACCTTTTTGGGATTTGTTTCCATATAAAATGTTGTGATTACTTGTCTTAGTTCCCTTCAACCCACAAGTACCAAATCAAAACCAACCCCTCAAAATACCAACAAAATGTTGCGATGTCATTGTGAAGATACTGATTCCTTTTAGAATTCAATTTAAAAAATAATCTTGGTTTCTGTAGTTGCATACACAGCAGTGTGGAGGAGATGGTATCTGGCAGTAGGAACATTTTCAGAGAGCACGTTGCTGTGTTATCAATATCAGTTTAGGCATTGGTACACACATTTCTGTTTCTTTAAGAAGGCACTCTAAGTTTCAGCTTATATCATGCCTTTAATAGGAGAGTTCATTTTCCTCCTTGGCTGTGTCAACAGCTTGCGAGCACAAGGAATTCATTTCTGAATAAGGTGATAATTTTATTTCTGTACTTAAGGTGGTTGTGTTGTGTGAACACTTACACAAACCGTAGAGATTCCTGGATTTAATTCCTATGGAAGTTTGTCATAATATTAGTATGATTCATTTTCTTCTATAAACTCTTAGTTTTGATAACCACACTTTGCTTTATACCATGTAATCAAAGTTACGATAAGCTCTCAAGCTATTTTTCCTCTCTAGACTTTCTCTTTCTTGTTCTGTTTTCACCTTTCTTCTTAAATGTTCTTTTACATAAAACAAAATACTGAGCAAACATATCTTTTACATTAATGTAGCTGCATTTATTTGGTTATGGTAGTTAAAATAAAATCAGTACAGAATATTCCAAAACCTTTCCTTTAAAATATTTGACAAGTTTACAGTGGATTCTGGTCATGGAAAAAACACAAAAAAAGAGTTCTGAATAATAATAAGGAAGAGCAAGGACCACTGCAAGACTTATGCTAAAATCATGCAATGTTACTAGTAGAAAATGTTACCTGTTTTCTAGTGAGAAGGAGAAAAAGAGTAGGGAATAAGTTTCTTTTCATTTTAATTACACATTTGAAAGCGTTTCTCTTGATTTACGTTAACAGTGCTTGGGGGTGGGCATCCCTGAGGTATTAATGTCAAGAATAAAAAAGAAAAATGGTTTAAAATAAGTGAATTCCCACACCTGTTTTAAGTGGAGCTGTCTGCAGACTCTTAGCATGACATTCACTGCAGGTCTGGCATACAACAGTTATATAAATGAATTCAACAAACAACTTCATAGAGAAGAGATAAACTTGGTGGTTTGATGAGGTTGATGGAGTGAATATGTGTTCTTGCCTTGCTAGTCCAGGTAGATTAGGGTTATCTCTGCAATAAGGGCAGGAGTTTTCCCACAGCTGCACTTTTAACACACAGGTGGATGAAACAAAATTCAGCAAAGTCAGCTGGGCTGTCCATTTGGAGATTGAATGCAATTGAACAAAAAGCTGAGGACTGGGAATAACAGAAGGCAAGGAGCCAAGGATCAAGGCTGAAAGGCAATAACAGAGCCTGGAGAGAAGTGAAGGGGAGCAGCACATTGGCAGAAAGAGAGATTGAACATAAATGATTTAGAGGGGAAGAACGTTACGTGCTGAAAGGGATGAGGCAGGAAACAAATGAAAAGGATGGAAATTAGCCTTAGGAAGTAATCTCTCTTCCTCTAACACAGGAGATGGAATAGGAATAGGGTCTTTATCCGTGCTGCAAAATGTTTTAATGTGCTTTTGTTCTGAAGTAAAGATGGGGAAGCAAGTAACTTCTGCCTGCTAGAGACACAGAAGGGTCCCTCAGCCCCCCACTGTTAATTAGCCGGGCAGAGAAGGACTTCCTCAGATGTCAGGGTGATGCTCGGTAACTGCTGAGCAGAGCACTGCTTGGATGTCATTCCTCAGTGCCTAACTATAAACAGGCAGTCAGGGATGCTGCTATTTGGGGGAGAGAGGAGGATTTGATCAGCTATGTTTGCCAAAACTGGTCCCAGGACATTTCTGAGTATACTCCCCATCGTCATGTCTATGTTTGTGAAGGGGAGAGGGACAGGGTTTTCCACATGTGCTATCCAGTGATTATCTCTGTTTGAAAAATATATTGATGTTTTGTTTTTCTTTCCTTGGGCAGATGGACAGAAGAAGGTTCAAGAAGAATTTGACATAGACATGGATGCACCAGAGACAGAGCGGGCGGCCGTGGCGATACAGTCCCAGTTCAGGAAATTCCAGAAGAAAAAAGCGGGGTCCCAGTCCTAGTAGCTACCTCACAGCTTAAATCAAAGTAATCCTGAAATGATTTATCAAGAAAATCAGAAATAACACAAAGATGCATGTACAGAAATGATCAATATTTAAAACCCCATTGGCAGATAACAAACCATGAGCTTGTGTGTGACTTCATCCCAGGTGTTTCACGCCCATTGTACTCTGTAACTCACCATTTTACTTGATGTTGTAATAAAAAGTTAGGGTGAAGTAATTAAAGTGTCTGCCTTCATCTGTCTTTTCACATTAATCCAGCAAGCACGGCGTTACAGATGAACCCGGCCCAGATGCCTATTTTCCTCTTCACTTAAAGCTTGGAGACATAACAGCACCGTATGTTACAAGGCTTTTGCTGAGGGATGAGAGCACGTGCCTCAGCCGTGCTTACCTCATTTGGAGAATTCCTGCTGCCAGCCAAATGTGACACTAAAATTACTTTCCTGTAATGAGCTTAAAGTAAAAAGTTGCAGACAGAAGCTGGCACGAAGAAAAGAGGTGTAGGAAGCCATAAGCTTTTATTTTTGTCTTGCAATTATGTCAATAAAGTGGCTTAAGTGAGGAAATTGTCATTTTCCTCCCTCTTTGGATGATGATGTTCAAATTGCCCAGCTTGGATGCGTGTTGACTTATGGAGAAAAAAAATAAGCAAAATACAAAAAGCAAAATCCAATTCCAGAAAGCTTTGGAAGACTTTTTTTTTTTTTTTTTTTTTTTTTACACATTATTTGTAAAAATGCAAACTGATCCTCTAAACTGTTTTTGATGCAGCTGTTTACATTCTACATATTCAGTAACTATTTCTATGCCATCTCTGTCTTTTCATATTATTTTCAGTATTTGATGAGTAAATCATAAGACTCCTGTCTCTATCTATGCCATTTGTAATTTAAAGTGATTTTGTATTAGCCCCTTATTCTATCACTGTGTTAGCCCAGTTTCTGATTAATAGAAAACAGCCACAACAATTTCAATTTTCTCCCTGCTGCAAAAGAGCAACAGACCAACTCGAGACTAAACCTATGTAAGGATCTTGCCTGGCTTCAGATGTGATCAGGAATTAGCTGCCTATATAGTGCACAGGGAAGGTTCAGAAAAGATTTTCAAAGTAGCTTGTACTCAGAAAAGAGAGCTATTTAGATGGAGCAACTTGGGCATGCGCTGCACAGATACATGTCAAAAATACCATCCTCAGCTTCATCAGCAGGTTTAGGGGTTCCAATAGGCATTTTCATCCCTGGGGAAATCAGAGACAGACATGTTTTCTGAAGGATTGGTGTTTATAGCAATTCTTCAAGAAAGCAGCATGAGCCTCACCTCTAGGCTGGTGGAAGCAGGCACACTGGCTGAGCAGTGGCAGCCTGCCTACCCTTAACTGAACAGCCTGGTGTTGAGATTGCTTCAGGTGTGAGAGGTTTAGGTATAATTCCCAGCTGTCTAGAGGCATTCATTTCCTCCTCTGCCACCTCCTGCAGGTATATTCTGATCACCAGGACAGATCGTCAGGCCTCTCATATAAATTGGAAGCTACCACTATGGGGTGGGCATAGAGAGAAAGGAAATATCTCATGCTGGTGGCAATCACTTCCTATGAGAACCCCCCATAGCAGCAATACCGACAAGGTGCAGAACTGAGTGAAAGCCAGACTGCAGGATTGCAGAGGGAAGGGCCTCAGATTTACACAGGTTAAAGCACTTATCTTGCTGGGCAACAATTTAGTGAGAAGCCAAGATGTGATGGTCAGTGTTAGGAGCTCTGTTACCATGCTGGGTAGGGGGTACCCTCAGAAATACTGGGCAGAGGAAGCCTGTGAGCAATGCAGAAGGAATACGCAGAGACAGCATGTGAAGTGTTTAATAAGCACAGCAAAATGGGGCAGGAATGGACAGGACATTTAAAATCTTTGTTCAGGGATAAGACCCTAAGTGCTGCCCAGACCCCGCCTTAAGCACCTCTGTCAGACCCTGGCCATATGCTTGACTCACTGCACAACACTTGTGAAGTCAGCATTCTCCAAGCTGCAACCGAGTGCTGCCACTCCAGGAGCATATTTTAGCATCAGTGTTGCTCTGCATTTGTGAATTTTGCAAATAAATCTCTAACAACACTGCAGCTGTGCTCAAAGTGTAGTTTCTGGAGGCTACAGATTCCCCACTTATCTTTCACAGAGACTGCTCACCATCTAATAATCACCTTAGCATAATAATTTAAAAATTGTAATGGGTTTGGATTGTGCTGATGCCATTTTGTTTAAATGAACATATGTCTGTAATAAAGATCTACATTTGCGTTCTGCATTATGTCATGTGAAATAGCATGAGCTCTGTAACGGCTACTTAATTGAATAAAAAGTATGGGTAAGCACTAGGCTTTTATATTTGATCTGACATTCCTTGGACTTAAATTTCCTACACAACAGGAATAATCATATGGCTAGGACACAACAAAAATGATTACATTATTGAAGCACAGCAACAAGGGCTGTTAGTAAATGAATTATGGCTCTTTCAGAAGCAGGGCTATTCTTTAATGTGAAGTTCAGAGCACATCTTACAAATACAGTCTTAATACACAGTGAAACATAATGAGGAAATAGTGAACTGGCATGATATTCATATTAATTGTGGCTGCCCTTGCCAGACAATTCACAGAATCACAGAATCACAGAATTGTAGGGGTTGGAAGGGACCTCGAAAGATCATTGGGTCCAACCCCCCTGCCAAAGCAGGTTCCTCAGAGCAGGCTGCCCAGGTAGGCGTCCAGACGGGCCTTGAATATCTCCAGAGAAGGAGACTCCACAACCTCTCTGGGCAGCCTGTTCCAGTGCTCCATCAGCCTCACCGTGACAAAGTTCTTTCGCATGTCACTGCGGAACTTCCTGTGCTCTATCTTGCAGCCATTTCCCCTTGTTCTATCCCCACAAACCACTGAGAAGAGGTTGGCTACATCCTTTTGTCTCCCAAGCCTCAGGTATTTATAGACGTTGATGAGATCCCCTCTCAGTCTTCTCTTCTCCAGGCTGAACAGACCTCAGCCTGAACAGTCTCTCAGCCTTTCTGAAGAAAGGTAGGGAAGGTACTCCAGGCCCTGTATGATCTTTGTGGCCCTCCGCTGGACTCCTTCCAGGAGATCCCTGTCTTTTTTGTACCGGCAAGCCCAGAACTGGACACAGTACTCCAGGTGAGGCCTGACCAGGGCAGAGTAGAGGGGGAGGATCACCTCCCTTGACCTGCTGGCCACACTCTTTTTAATGCATGCCAGGATCCCATTAGCCCTCTTGGCCACAAAGGCACACTGCTGGCTCATGGTCAACCTGTCGTCCACCAGGACACCCAGGTCCTTCTCCTCAGAGCTCCTCTCCAGCAGGTCGTCCCCCAGCCTGTATTGATACATCCAGTTGTTCTTTCCCAGGTGCAGGACTCTGCATTTGCTCTTGTTAAACCTCATTTGGTTTCTTCCTGCCCATCTCTCCAGCCGGTCCAGGTCTGGCTGAATGGCAGCACAGCCTTCTGGCGTGTCAGCCACTCCTCCCAGCTTTGTGTCATCAGCGTACTTGCTGAGGGCAGACACTATTCCCTCATCAAGATCGTCGATGAAGATGTTGAACAAGACCGGACCCAGCACCAACCCCTGGGGAACACCACTAGTCACAGGTCTCTAGCCAGACTCTGTGCCGCCCATCACCACCCTCTGAGCTCGGCCAGTCAGCCAGTTCTCAACCCACCTTACTGTCCACTCCTCTATCCCACACTTTCTTAGCTTTGCTAGCAGGATGTCATGGGAGACAGTATCGAAAGCCTTGCTAAAGTCAAGGTAGATGATCTCAACTGCTCTCCCCCCATTTACCCAGCTGGTGATGGCATCATAGAAGGCAACGAGGTTGGTTGAGCACAACTTCCCCTTGGTGAATCCATGCTGACTACTCCTCATAACCTTCTTCTCTTCCAATTGCTTGGAGATGGCATCCAGAACAAGCTGTTCCAACAAAATTGTTCCAACAAAGCTGTTCCAAAAATTCCCTTTTTGTAAAATGTTTGCATCAGAGATTCAGCTCATCTTTCCAAAAGAGGAGAGCTTTCTTGCTCCCAAGTCTTGCTTTTTTTCATCCTTTGTGCATATATAAGGTGGCGGTTTTTAATTTCCTTTCTTGTCAGCAAATCATAATTTTCAGAGACCTCTCTGGTGTTACTGAGGTGAGGAAAGGAGTTTGATTCAACCAGGAGCTCCACTAAGATGGGAAAAAGAGGACATTTACACATTCCAGACATTAACTTGGGTCTTTAACAACCAAACACTCACCAAGCTCTCTATTTAACTGGCACTACATAGCTGACAGTAACCAAGTCATGAAAAGCAAGATTTAAATTAGGTGGATATCTGCGCTGAAATCCCATGAGTTCCTGTAGGTAACATGAAAGATTATTCAGAGCAGTATGTGTTACACAAAACAGGGTTATCACTCCCACCACGTACACCTACATCCTCCCCAGATACATCTGCTTCTGCTCCAAATTACCTATTAGATTGTCCCAAAAGAGAATAACCTATGGTTGAATGATCAGAACAATTGCCTGAGCATTAGAAATCCTTTGTTGACATTGTTGTCTGGACCATGAAAATAGCCTGTAGAGCTAAACTGCAAAGGAGACTATTAGAAGAAAAGAATCACTATCAGAAAGAACAAGAATGCCCAAATGAGAGGGAAAATAAAAAAAGAAAGAAAAAAAAAAAATGTGACTTCTAACAACCTAAATGCAGAAAGGCAAGCCTGCAGCTTGCTGAACGTAGAGTTATAAATGAAACTTTCTTCAAGCCCTCCTCAAACTGGTAGCCTACTCAAGGACTGTGGGGATGCAGGCAAGCTGAGGTCTTGCAGAAAGTAGAAATTAATCTTGCATTAACGCTCACAGCAGAGGTTCCCACATCAGGGGTCTTTTTTATAATGCATCAACCTGAGGAATTCATTGTCAAACTGAAAATTCAGTAGGGGAGAGTTTGGAGTAAACTGACAAAATGAATAATAACAGATTGCTGGGACTGGGTGGGATTCACCCACATCTACAGGAACTCAGCAGCTGTCTTGTTTAACCCTTCACACTGACCTCAACTCTAGGGAATAAGTAGTGGCAAATTAACAGCTGATTTTAGAAAGAGTTCTAGGAGGATTTGTGGATTTATAAAGACTGTCTTTATTGGGTGGTTCTATAGAAGCTATGGTAAGCCATCATACAACCATAACAGAGCAACACTGGCTTGAGAGCAGTTGTAATTCACAAATCTTTTGGTGGTTGCTGGAGTAAACAGAGAGGTGGCTGATGGCAACCCAGGTGCACCTGGATTTTCAAAAAGTTTGGAAAAGGTCTCTCAAAGAAATTAAGGAGTCTTGGAATAAATGGTAAGGTCCCCTTGCAGCGAAATAACTGGTTAAGGAACAGGAGGTGAAAGGATGGGATGGTATGTCCACCTCTCGCAGGGATGGGGTTTTCCCACAGGGTCTCCAGCAGCATGGGTTGTGCAACATCCTTACAAATTCCCTGAAAAAAATTATGAAAAGCGAGGTGACAAATTGCAATATATATCCTTTCTACATGAAAAATTCCATTCCTCACTTCCTAGTTTTACAGGCTTGCTGAGAGGACCCATGAGGGATGAAAGATCACATCAGACCATGAGCCCTGCCTGTCCCTGCCCACCCCATGGCTCTCCGACCTGCCCAGGGCCCAAGATCATGCAAGGCCCCAGGGCCATCTGTCCCTGCCCAAGTGAGGCTGCAGCAGGGCTGGGGCTCCAGCTCCCCAGAAGCTCACAGGACCTATGGAAATAAGTGGCCTTCACCTCCCCTTCCTTGCTGATGTCCCTCAGTCCCCCAAGCTGCATGCAGTGTGGATCAAAGTAAGCCTTGGCCAGGCTATGTGTCTGCATGGCGGGGCAGAGACACTCCAGGAAGAGGGCAACCCAGTTGAGTTGTAGGTGGTGTGTCTTGTGCCCCAGTGACTGCAAAGATCACCCCAAGCAGGTCCAGGAAGTGTGTGATGAGTTCCCTGATGGGTTCCCTGTAGGGCAGTGTTTCCACCAGGCCTGCTTATTGGAGTGGATGTCAGCACAGCTGAGTAATCTGCTTCAGCCAAGGAGCAATACTTCAGCTCGTACCATAGCCTGCTTGAAATTGTTCCAAAGACCAATGGCCACATGCAGCCGTGCAAATATGTCAGTGAAACCATTTACAGGAGTATGAAATGGAGAGGGAAGGGAGGCAGGGAATTGTTGGAGAAAAAAGAGGAGTGCATTTGGGAAAGGATTGAAGAGAGCTCTGCTGAAACTCCCTGACTTGTCTGAAGGTGATTTTTATTCAGCTCAGGTATTTTTTTGGTTGTTTGTTTGATTGTTTCTTTTGAGTCTGCAAGCTGCTCTCTGCCAGCTTCTCCCCAGTGTGCCACGCGCTGTTGCAGCTATGACATTGGGCTTAGCACTGACTGCAGACGTGAAGTGGCTGGGCAACAGAGTCTGGGAACCCTCAAAATCAGGATTTTGGGGGGTTCACTGAATAGATCTTGTTTCCATGTCTGTGTGACACATTCCCTGCTCCCAAAGCACAGCACCAGAACAGTGAACAGCCTCTCGTAATGAGCCCTTGCATTTGGCTTGTTTCAGAACTACAAAGAAACAAGGGCTCTTTGAAGCAAAGCAGGCTGCTGCCACAAGGTATGTATGTACTCCAGTGGATCTTACCTGTCACATAGTGTTTCCCAAACGCTGGTCCCATTGGATCCAGAGGAAAAATGAAGCAGAGTGGAGGCATTTCCAGGTAAGAACGGAAGCATTCCCTACAGCCATGGTTCTTGCTTATACACCTCAGAAGACCAGCTGAAGCGTGTCACAGTTCCTCGGTCACAAAAAAAAAACAAAGTTTGAGGAATATGTGTGGAGGAGGGAGGAAGTGGTACTCAACCAGGCTGTATAATGGCCCACTTCTGGGACATGGCTGTGGTGCACATCTCACCCTCGGTGGTGGTGTTCTCATTTAGAACCAGAGCATCTGAGAGGTATCTTAGGTGCCTTCTGCTGCCCTCAGCTATTACCTGCCAGCTCCCATTTTAGACCTGGCAGCTGACTGTGGAAACTTCCAAAATAAAGTCATGGCGGTTCAGCTGAATCACTACTGAAGGCCACTTGGGCTAAGTTGCTTAATATGTCCTTAAAATCCACAAGCTAGCAGATGCCTTGCAGCATGGAGAAGCTTGCTAAGATGTGTCCTGAAAGTCAATGGTTTGTTGTGAGGCTAAAAGAGATACTCAGACTCCAGTGTCATCTCAGTGCCATAAGAGTATGGCAAAGCAGTCATGGCTTTATATCCGTTATTGACCACTTACTACTGACCAGTTTTGACCTGATCTGAAATCTTTTTAAATGTGAAAATCATTATTTGCTTGCAATACTAACAGAGATGACAAACTGCAGGCTTATTTTGAATAAATTAATTTTTTTTTTTTTCAATATCAGCTTTAAGGTACACACTATACACATAAGCAAAGCATGATGGGGAAAAAAAGAGTGTGTTCTTGCTATGGTTACATTAATATTTAGATGTCTATCCCCTGTAAATACTCAAATGCAAATATCCTTCCCCATTTGAAATAATAGAATTGACTTGTGCTGGTTTATATGATCAAGACAATCTTCACAGTGAAAATACCTAGGAAATTACCCCAAAAAGAGTACCCATGCCACTTCTAGTCCATTATAGTCTAGTCATGAATGGGTTATTTAGCCCAACTCCTAAAACTGTGACAATGTTTTTTTTTTTTTTTTTAATTATCCCTGAACTCTCCCTGACAGATGTTCTCCTGCCTTTTAGTATCTCTACTGATGGTGAGCCTAAAACCTTCCTTGGCAGCTTGTTCCATGGCTGAACTTTTCTAAAAGGTATAAAGTTTGTTTGTATTTAACCTAAACCTTCCCTGGTGCCATTTCATTTGTTCTAGACCACCTATACTGAGTTTCCCTAACCTTATCTTGTAGGTCTTCTTTTCCAAACCTTTTCATCATTTTTGTTATTCTCTTTTGAACTGCCAATTTATCTGTGTGCCTGAAATGAAATGTAGACATCCAAATTAAACTTAACTAGTGTCAAGCACAGCAGAATAATCATCTTGACTATTTTACAAGTGACAGTCCCCTTACCACAAATTTACATCTTTTGGCATTTTCCGTGACAGCGTTATTTTGTTGGCTTATAGTCTGAACATAATTTCCCAGGATTCTGGAGCCTCTCTGAGCTCTCTGTCTAGTCAGGATTTTTCCTTTCTTTATACAAATATATTTTTTAAAAGAGACTGTACTGATTGTAAAGCACCTTTCTTAACTTTATAGTCCCACTGCACCTCTGCAATACTGGCATGATACAGAAATCCATGTAAATGTCTTTATCTTCAATTCTTTGGCCTGCAAATTGGGCAGGATTGGAACTGGTTCAGACTTTTTTATGCTTTCCCCTCCACCATTACTAAATCATTACAATCAGGTGCAGGCTTCAGTGATCTCCAAATCAACCTTTATTTTTTGGAAACTCAGGAAAGGTTTTAATGAATTCCTATTTTATTCTCACTAGTTAGTTTGCCTTTACTTATGATGTCTAATTATTTGATAAGAAAAGTCTGAATAAGCATATCTAAAAATAGCCCTTGAAATAAGCCTGAGAACTCTTGCCCCTTCTCAGTGCGTTGTGATTTAATGCTCTTTCACAAAGGCCAAACTGATACTATTACTCACATTCAGTAGCAGTTTCCACCATAAATATTCCCACTGAAGTCTTCAGGACTAATGTGACACAGAGAGAGGGTGCTTGAGGGGATGATAACACATTGGCCTCATCAAGAGCACAAAGTATAGTGCCTTTCTGAACTTACTTTGCAGCTTTTGGCAAAATGTTTTTGTTGTTGTTGTTGTTGTTTTTTGTTTTTGTTTTTCTCAACCATTGCCATTTCTTCTTGGGAGCCAAGTCCGCATTTAAAGTAATGAAAAATGTAAACAAACAAACAAAGAAACAACCCTTTACAGTAAGTATAGTGACAATAATGAAACCTCATGATAATAATAATAATTACAGCACAGGACAGGCCTGCAGAACACTGTGGCATTTCTCCAAATGCATTAAAATAGCTCAAACCATGCACACACGCCACAATGAAATATTTATTTGTGTGGCATGGCTGTACCTATAATCCTTCTCCTGGTGTGGCCAAACTCAGTTGTCTTGATGTCATAAAACTGTTTGCTTTTGGCACCAAGGACCTTGGTGGTCCTAAAGAGCACTTGCTGCCAACAAGCCAGACATGGGAAATGTGTTTGGTCCTCACTTAAATATTGTACGGAGGTACACGTGTCACCTTTGTAGGAATATGGCTTTGGATTTTGTTTTATCTTGGATAATGAGATAATTCATCCCAAAAATGTAATCATAAAAATTTTCATTCCAAAAATTCATCACAAAACTCATCCCAGTCCTGCACAGTCCTGCACAGTGTTAGCTTGCAGGGTAATTTGGTAGCCGATGGGAGCACGTATCTGTCTGCCTGGCTAGGCATTTGGCTAACCCAATCAGGCAAACTTCATTGGCAGAACACCAGGCAGCTCAAAAATAAGCACCACCACTAGACCTTTTGTTGAGCAGCCACAAGGCTGTGGAGTCAACACATTTCCTTTAAGTCCAGAGTGGACCCAACAGCAATCACTGCTGCTTGGACTATGGCAGCTGGGGAAGAGGAAGAAGTGGACACTGGTGGGAGACACTTGCAAAACATGGTGAGCAAAGGGGGTTGTATAGTGGAAAGGGAGCTCCTATGGGAAGGTGGAAGGGGCATATATAACGACAGTGCATTAAGGAGGAGGTAAAAGGTGTGGGTAGAGAATTACAGCAGAAAAGGTGGGTGGAGGGGGAACAATGGCAGGGAAAGGAGGTGGTTGCCTGACAAAGAGTTGGAGTATTTCATTCCCCACTCACTCATTTTCTCGTATAATGAATTACTTAGATATTTCCCATTCAGTTATGTAAAACTAAACAATGCAGTGTTGTCTTTAGGGGATACCTGGGCAACGTCGCAAGTGCTGAGGCATTGCAATATGTTCAAGTTATGCAAGACAATTGGCAGGCTTTAGGGATCACAGCTGTGCTGTGTGAATTTTGTCTTAGAGTTAAAAATAAAAATCTCAGTGTTTGATCAGACATCTTGCAGTTTGCCCTCTAAACTTTCCTCTGACATATGGTACCTACAGTCTCTGGAGAATCTGTGAAACATCTCTTGGATCTGGGATTTAAAAAGTGAATTGGAAGGCATTGTATTTAGAGAAATTAAAATCATTGTTTAAGGGGGAAAGGCATTTTTTTTTTTTTTTTTTTTTCACTAGAATTCTTCTGCTGTCAGTATTCCCCTGACCATAGAGGCTTTTTCTTTATAATGGTTAAGTTAAGGCAATCAATTGTTTTTATCTAGTAAATGAAAAGGGATAAAATACAATTTGGAAGTAGGTAAACAGAGAAGTCATTTTCCACTCTGCATTATCTCACGTCTCAATGGACATTAGACCCGTGTTTATCGAAAGATGGGTTATTGCTTGGGACACTGGGATTTTAACAGAATGGAACACAAAGTCCAGTTTATTGACATCTACTGCACAGCAAAAAGATGGATGATTAACTACTCTGTTTCTGCTTTTCCAGTGTCACAGTGTGGATGCTTACAAGGAAAAAACTTGCCTGAAGTATCATATTCTGTATACTTTTATACAAAATAAGTAAATTGTCTTTTCATAGTTAAAGAGATGTTTTTTCATTAATTTATTTTTCTCTTGGTATTACAGAGGTACCTACATTTGCTCCATTCTTACAATTGTACATGAGTTAGTGCCCCTCTTCTGAATCGAAAGTCCCTTATCCCAATTCTGTGCTGTGCATTGCAATTGAAATCCTGCAAGCTTTGGAATCAATAAGACTAATTTAAATGAGCATTTTTCAATAGTATCTATAGTTTATAGCTGCCAAAGCTTCAAGGTTAGGGCTGGCAACAAAGAAAACAGAAAGAGAATAAAAGAGTAAGGGAAATCCTGAAAGCATCCAGTGAGAAGACAAATTCTCTTTTTGCCTGCACAGAAGCAGATTTTGATGAAACAAACCCAAAATGCTGAACATCCCTTTTTTCATCTGCACAGCATTCCTTCAGTGCCAACGCACAGTCAGAGCTCTAGCTCAAACATGCAGCATAAATGTGCAGCTGGTACACAGGAAAACAGGAGAACAGCCCTGTGTGCACCAGCATGACTTACACTTAGACTATGTCTGCCCTTGAGTTTTAGTTGCATCCTGTGCCACCACGCTGCACAAGCAGCCCAGTGGCATGGAGCAGGGGGCTGGGCTGAGGACTGCAGCACGAGGGAGGATGTTCAGGCACATGAAGGTGAGGTATAATTTTGGGTCTGGATCTGCTTCCACACAGCTGGTACTGAGAGTTATCACCTCAAAATTATTCACTGCATGTACTGAATGTCCCCTAAAACTCAGAGTACCCACAGCCCCTTCTTGCACTCGTGCCTGCAGGCATGGGTGGACAGCTCATATGCAGATGTGTCCCACCAAACAGGGTTCCTCAGCCTCCTAGGGTGGCAGCTTTGGTGAGGTGTATCGTGTTCCTAAATGATAACAAAACAGGTCACAAAGTGTGCGTGTGTGGGGAATGGATTGCTCCATTCAAATGCATATTCATCAGAAAACCTTGAAGACATAACCCAATGCCCTTTGCAATTCCTCTCACTGCTTAGCAGCAGCCTGCTTGCCAGTTCTGGAGAGTCCTTCTTACTCTCTGCCTTGGAAATAGCTGACAATGCGCAGGTGACAGATTTAGTGCCTGCAAAATGCCACTGAAAAATGTTTTTTACCTCAGGAATGCAAAACCACATGGCCAACGGAGATGCATTTACACAGAAATTAGATTTTTCAGCTATTGCAAAAATTTCAGGGAGTGCCTGAACTATTGTGGATGAACAGTCGTGCATTTGTGTTGCTTTTTCTCTGTACTAGCAACCAGCTTTCACTCCCTCTAGATTTTCCTGCTGTTTCTTGCTAAAACGTTCTCAGATGAATAGCTTTTCTGTTGATACACTACCGATAACGCTTGATTGGGTTGCTGGAGTCAACATTATTATTTTTAGAAAATAGGCCAAGGACTCTGATGCAAATTAATGTTAGAAGTTTACTTTTGTTTGCGTGCTTTAGGCTATGCTATTTCCTTTTACGAATCCATTTTCATGTGCTGTCAGCAGTGGTATTCATTAGGTGAGTCTAGGTCAGTTAGCTCCTTTTACTTGCCTATTCTCAGACAGAAACTAACCTGTTGGTTTCTACCCACTGTTTTTTTTTTTTAGTTGTTAAGAATACTTGCAACAGTGACCCTATCAAGCTAAATATTATTCTGAAGGTTATTTTCCAGTTTGATAATATGTGAAAAAGCAGGGGTTTTTTGATTGTTTTCTTCTTACAGTATCAGTCAGATTAAAACAAAAGCAAGACTTGTCAAACTTATGTAAAGCTAGATAGCAATTCAGCCTGTTTGTGTGTGTGTGTGTCTCATTATACTTACTGTAGTCTCGGAATTAAATTCACAAAAGCAAGTACCACTTGAAGGCATTGGCACTTACGCACTTTAATCTCCTGTGTGCTTTTGAAAATCTTTCACAGACTGGGTAAATGTGCTATATTCAACTGCAACAATTTCATGTTGGATGAGGATTCTGCCAACCAGGGTGAACAGCACCTCTCTTCATAGTGCCTTTCAGTGTTATTAGCAAGCTCTCACCTAGAACAAAATCAATCTGACTTAATTTGCGCCAGCTTCCAGTTGTTAGCCATCCATTTATAAACAAAGCTGCAGTGCCATCTGATTGTTTTCTTTATATGTCTGTTGCATCGAAAATGAAAACAAAGAATTTTTCTCTTGTTTTATGTCTGTTTCTGCTAGCAGTTGTGTAAGATTTACCTATAAGGAGATGTCTGAGAAAGAACTAGTATTGTAGAACCGGTATTTTCCTCACTCCTGTTTGTATCAGTCTCATGTCTGCTCTTTGCCATGAAAGCTCTCAGCTCCTCATGGCCGGGCAGGGCTCAATCAAAGTATTTGTAGCACAGATCAGTGGATCCTATCCAGGACAAGATGCCCAGCTCCAGAAATCATACAGTCACAGACAGAATCCTGATTCTGCAGTTTGTGCAGATTAAAAGAAAGTTTGAAAATATGAACTGAGCACAACCAGAGCAGTACTGCCTGTAGTTCCTGACAGGTGCAAATAGCATTGCTGAGGTACAGCTACTAAGCACAACTTTCTGGAATTGCAGAGTTCAAGATGAATGTGAGGCATGTGCATTCATCAGGGGAAGAGTACAACAGCCTGGTAATCCTCATGCCTGTAAATGTGCTCCTCTGATCTCCTTGCTGCTGTCTCTGCTGTATTAGAAATGGCTCTGAGAGTATTGACGAGTAAAGAGCTCTAAGCCTGCTGTGGTAAACCAGGCATTGGCCATCACCTTCCATGTGGATACCCCCAATTCATTCTGTCCATTATTTATTTATTTATTTATTTAAAATTTTCATTGCCTATCTGGAAATTAGCCTGCTTCAGATTCCTCTTTTTTGATGTGATTTCACATAATACAGTAGTAATGGTATGGGACTTCCAAAATATATATATATTAGCAAACTCTCTCTATATATACATGTATATGTATATATATACACACACATATATATATATTGCAAGGAAGCTTTCAAGAAAATCAGATAGGCAGTTGAACGGGACACATCTGTTTGGTCCAGCCAAGCTTCAAGGTGGCAGTCTGGGGGGATACAACCTTTTCCTGGCACTGGAATTTCTGTTCCTGGGGACAAACCAAGCTGACCCATTGCTTATTAAGATCCTGACACGTCTCTGTGGCTGTAATCTGTCTTCCAACACAGCCTTGAAAGTATCCAGACTTTCTCCAGCGAGAAGCTCACCTCAGTTTGGTCCTTTAGAAAGAGCTCCTGCCTGAGGTAGCGAAGAGTTTATCCCATTTCCAGACAGAGCTGATCCAATTCCTTACATCTTCATTATTTATATAGCACCTACATTTACTCCAGCAGTGCTTATGTTAGACATGCTTATGTGATACCAAATGTAAATAGTTAATAAACTAGAAAGTCACAGTTAATGGAGACTTGGAAATCCATCTAATAAATCCCTCAGCAACAGAGGCCAGGCACTGAAGATAGACTGCTTCCAAACCAAATTTCACGTAAATTGGAAAAAAAGAGAAATACAAGAATGGTACTAAAGGCATCACTTCTAGTGAGGAGAAGAGGCTGTTATATAACCCAGGAATTTTATGACCTAATTTCATAGCATTTTAGGGACTTTTGTTCTAAAGTCAGATATCAGTTGGAAATCTTCAGTGGGAAATGGATAATTCTCACAGATTCTTTTTTCCTCTGGCTTGAAAAGAAGGAAAGAAAAGGAGCTCATTGCCACAGCCCAACACTGTGCTTCTGTGACCAAATGCTTGAGAGGCATCTGTTCCACACCTACATACAGTCAAACAAATTAATTGATCTAAGAGAGATTTCTTTTTAAATACCCTGTTCAGCAAAAAAAAAAAACAAACCACGTTTTATTTTCCCACTCAGTGCAACACGAGCTGCTTTGCATCATTCAGCTGAAGTTTCAGAAAAGCGTACTGCTTCTTGCCTTGGTAACAGCTGTATTGCTAAAATAAGATGGTCTCTGGGGTTAAAAATTCTCTTTTCTTTTTTTTTTTCTTTTCCCCTGCAGTTTACAGTGTCACGTAAAGGCACTATTTGTCCTAGAAAAAATGTGTATCACTTAGAGGAGCCACCTTTTCAAATTTTGTCAGCGAGCTGATGGATGATTGTCTTTGTACTTCAGTAATGGAACAATTGAACCAGCTGGGATTTCTTCTGGGTGCTGGGCTCTAGCCATCGTCTTTTGTCTTGAAACTGTTACATTTAGTGAAGTGAGAGTGAGGAGAAAAATAGGGATAAAACCTTTCCTTAGCTGTGGCGTTTAACTTCAGGCCTTCCAGGGCTGTCTAGTTAAGGTCATTAACGAAATTCTCAGTTAGAGAACAAGATATCTTTAGCTCTCTTTTGTGGACAAGCAGCCAATTTGAAAACATGCTGGATATGAGATATTTAGGTACGAGGTGAGTTTCTGGCTATCATATGCAGCTGCTGTGTTTAGCTGTAGGTATTGTCCATATAGGTGCAAACATGTACATTTTAAAAACTCTGAAACACCAAAGCATTTAGATTTGATGTTTTGATGCCTACAAAACCTGCATTTCACGTAATAGCTTTAATAATTCCTCCTGCGCAGGTGTTCAGTTCTTTCAAAAGTGCACTTGTGACCTTTAAAAGAAATTACTCTTTTAAGAACCCTCCTGAGTGGGTTATTTCTGCTTTACAAATGAATCTGAGCTCAAGGTCCAGGGGAAGCTAATGGGAAGCATATTCACCAGGCAGTCATTTTCTCTAATTGAATTCCTGGAGAGGAATAGCGAGAGGAACTGGTGGCTGATATGTTTGCCTTGGTATCTGGCTAAAGAGAAATGAGTGACAGAGGTCTTTGGTAAGACAGCTCCTGCCTTTCTTGGGTGAAAATAAGCAACAACATGAAAAATAAGGGATCGTTTAGAGAAGTATGTTTCCCTTAGCATCCTGGGATATTTTTCTCCTGAATTTTTCTATGACTGTGATATGTAAAATTCAGCTGTTATAAACTTCAATTTCTTGTTTTAAAATGTTATGCAAGTTCAATAAAATCACAATAATGCTGTATTTCATAATCATTTGAAACTTCTTTGCATGTGTGAGTGAGACATAAGCCTTATAGGATTTAATATTTAGCATATTTCTGCAATCTGGCAAGGTCGCCTTTCTGCTAATATATTTGAGTTAGGAATTTACACGATAAATGCCATTACTGTTAAGCATGAGAGTTAAGCTAGAATTTTGAAAAATAAAAGTGTTTGAAAATAGAACAGGACCGTCTCTAATACTGGGCTCCTGACAACCTTCCCCCACACATGCACATTTTACTTAATATTTCAGTTCACATCATACATTGTACAAACCTAAATCAATCAGAATTTTCCCTCTTTTGCATGTCTAATTTCCAAAGTCACATTTTCTCTACCTTCAGAAAAATTAGTTAATTCAATGAATAAAATTTTTCCTCCCAGAAATCAGAATTTGAATTCAACTACTTACGAACAAATATGCAGCTGTGAATTCAATAATTTTGCATTTTATTTAAGAGGAGTTACTTTTATGAGCAAGTAATCTGTCATCTGTTCTTTGTTGTAATTTACCCTTAAGTTAATACATTTTGTCAAGCCTCAGCACGTGCAGGATGAGATTGCTCAAATTTTGTCATAATTTCTTAGAGATTTTGTATTAAAAAGCAGTGTTCATCTATCTCCATCTCACCATCTTCAGGAGGCTTGAGAATTACAATTTAACAAATATAAATTAATATAGGAAAGTAAATTGTAATATATCCAGAATATTCCAGGTTCCTTTATGCTTTCCTCTGCAGAGCTGAGTATTCTCAAAAATTCCCCATGGTCAAGGCTGACATGAAGTCTGCTGCCAGATACGGAAATGTGACCGAAGCCTCATGTCCTATAGGCTTTAAAGATAAAGTGATGTCTAAGTGGGAACATGGTTTGCTATTGCTGCAGTGTATGTGCTAAGCAAGTTCTCATTAATTGCCCTATTAGTTTGAAGGTAGATCCGTTTCTTCCAAAGTTAACTTCAGTGTTACCAGCTGCACATCATGATACACTGTCAAACAGTTTTAAGGGCAGTTTTATGGTAGCATACTGTTTATATTTACAAACATTGCTAATGATTCACCTCAGTCTTGGAAATAATTATGCAGACCTGTTCCCTTTCAGCTAATTGCATACCAAGAGATAAAGTTCAGAAACATTTTGATATTGCTTTAGCTTGAGTGGCCACAGAAAAACAAATACCACTCTTTTCAATAAATCTTAGCTTACTTCTTCAGCTGAAAAAGGCACGGATACATTGCTGATAATGCATGAAATGTGCTTGTTATCAAGATCTGTCTTTGTACAGGGTAAAAAATCCTGGAAAACAACCTTCTGTCCTTGTCAAATCATTGATAAGAATGAACACAGACTATTCCATGCTATGTTTGTATGCTCTAAGCAGTCATATTAATTTCTGTATTTCCACATTTCCAAGCAAGAAAAAGAGTTTTTAACCTATTGTTCTCACAGGGTATACTTCTCACAGGTTACACATAACAACTCCTAGTACAGATCAACTCCTCTGCAGGTGCCTTGTGATCTGCCTCTGTAGTTTGGTGCCATGTCGAGGAACTGGAAGTGGCTTCTACTGAAGCTGTCCTAAACCATGTGGCCATTCTCTCCTCAGCCATGCAACATCATTTCTGTACTCACTGCAAAAAGTGCAATGCCTTGTCATCTTTTTGAAGGTGCATTTTGCCTCACTGATGGATCATTACTACTCTGTTACTTTTACACACACGGTGCACAAAAGGTTGTAATTTGAACAGCTGACATAAATCAAACCTAGCCTCAAAATTAGACCATGGTTGTGCTGGCTATTTTGCTTCCTTTGTGTGTTGGACTAACAAATGGCTCCAGATGCTTTGCCACATAGATCCAGTACTTATTGCCTGGAAAAAAATCATGGAATAACCTGATCTTCAAATTCTAAGCTACAGTAAAATAGCAGAGCAAACCTAGCCCAGCCTGCCAGGCTAAAGCTAGCATGTGTTCAGGTAATCTGCAACATTCTGGAACAGAATTATTATTATTATTAACAATTTTGAGTTGTGGTTCTTGTTGTGACTGAAGACAAATTATATCAGTGACAAAAACTGAAGACCCTTTGGTGGCAAAGGTTCACACATGTAAACTTTTCTGTGATACTATGTTAGGATTTTCTCTCGAAAACATGGTCTGGGGGAAATGAAGCTCCCTGTGGCAGCCAGATCAGATGTTCAGGAGGTGGTGGTGGCTCTCACCTTGGTCTTTGGTTTGTCCCAGACCATCTCTGGCAGGTTTTCAGTTTTTTTTTTTTAATCTGCATAATCCAAGGGAATACCCATCCAGGGGGTTTTGGAGGGCACTTGTCCCCTGCAGCTCTCACCTGCTTCCTGCCATGCTTGGTGCCAAGGGACCCTGCTTCCCTCTCAATATTGCCATCTAGTCGTGATCATCCCCTCCAGCTATGGCCTCAGCAGCACAGCAGGGCGGAGCCCCCACCAGCTTGGGCTCTGCTTTTCAAGGTGGTGGAGCATGGACAGCAGCCTGTAAAGCTCGTGGCTCCAGCTTTTGGCATACAGTGTAGACACTGCATACAATGCTCCTGGGAAGAATCGTGTGTGTATGTGTGTATGTTTTAGGAGTTTCTTTTGACTAGTAGTTTCCCACCTTGGATTTTTTTTTGTTGTTGTTGTTGGACAAACATGCAGCCCACAGGCAACAGGGTGCCATAAAACTCACATCCACTGTCAAATGCTCCCCTTTGCTAAAGGATTTCTTGCCAGAGGCAAACTTAGTCCCTGTTCACTAGAAATCAAATTTAGGGAGGGAAGTCTGCCTCAGCCTGGGCAGAAAGTCAATCCCTTCCTTCCTTAACTCTAATGAGGGGCTCCAATAAACAATTGCTGAGGGACCTTATAGTTCACCTTTTTAAACAACTCCATTTTGAGACTTTATCCCAATACAATACCTCTTCAGTCCCAATACTTGAAACAGTTCATGTTCCTGAAAATAAAAATAAAAAATAACGCAATAACTCAATACAGTTTGGACCTCCACAAAGGTGAGAATTTTATCTTTTCCTCCCTCTCCTGCTCCCTCAGCAGACCCCATCTCAGCTCAGCTTCTGGCACTGTTTTGTTCTACCACTGTGTTCCTCCATCAGTTCTGTGCCTGCTGCCTGGCTCACTGTCTCTTTCTTTTGGGCTACTTGATAAAGCCGTGGCATTAATTGCTGGGCAAAATCACACTTCTTGCCATGATGGATCATTTCTAGAAGAGCCACTTTCAATCAGCTCCAAATAGTCTTCAGCAGGCAGGGCTGCTGAGTGCTCAGCTCTTCTGACAGTATGACCATTTACCTCCCTGCCTGTCTGTGGCTCTAGGAAAATAGCTGGAGGTGGCAGTTAATATCATGCTCTATTTTTTATTTGCAGCTTCAGGTACTTAAAAGCATTTTTGCGTCCAGCAGTGGTGAAAAGAGTAGGATGACATGAGAAAATGTAGGTACCTCTTCTGAATTCCCCCAGAAATCTGAACAGATATCCTCTCATTCTCTTTACAGCCTGTGCTTCACGTCGTCTGTCTGTTGAAGGGTGACTGGAGGGAAAAACCTTTAATCACAGTCTGTGCTGGCTAGTTTTCAATCAGCAAGCCTCCGTCACTCCAATCAGTAACTAGGAGGGAGCGCTGCTATGGCCACCGCTATTGAACTGCTTGCTCCATCAGCTCAGTGGGAAGCACACTTTTTTTTGGCATCCATCTTCCATTTCACCTTTCCTTGCTTTCCTTCTCACCTTTTCCTCTCTCTTGGAGAGCAAGATACATTATGGCCACGGCCAAGATACTCCAAAACCCATCAAAAAAGCTGAGTGCTGGTGCCTGATGAGACGCAGCAATCAGCCTTCAGTGATCAGACCCTTCTGTCCGCTTAAGCAGGAAACTTCACAATTCAAGTCTGTTTATTGCCTGAGCTAGCTAAAGGCCATGAAATGCTAATGTTAATGCTACAGGCACATTACTGCCTCTTTAATTTATTTCAGCTAACTTCTGTTGATGGCATTTGGGTAAGCTAAACTGCCAGTTGAACTGGATTTGTTGTGCAGTTCGATGTAAAAATCATGCTGGAAATAGAGCTGCATTCAGAGGCATCTAATTAGGAAAACATCATGATAGTCAATGCAAATGTTTTCCAAGGCACTGCATCTGTGCACCATGCATCAATTGCACATTGAGATTGCAATATCCATTTTCCAAGTCATAAAAGCCATATAATGAGACAAAGGCTGCACTTTCAGCCTGCCTGTGTGAAAGAAAGAACAAACCTCAGGTGCTGGTGCTTAAGTCTCTGTGAGTAACTTTCCTCAGTGAAACAAAATACAAAAGAAGAAGGAAAATTTGTGGGGCAGGATATAACAGATGTCTGTGCAATGCTGATTTGTTGAGTCATGGTTCAGAAAAGCCCACCCCTATAGCATTAGGCTGCATACACACTATGTTTTATATGAGTTATCAGCCCAAACAGCTCATTTTTGCAGCCCCCAACATAGAACTACTCTGAGCATTATGACCTGTGCATCTCTCTGCCTTTTCTTGAAACGTGTGTTTACATATGAAAGAACAAATATACATGTGTATATATACACATACATGAATAACATATATGGATATATACATTAACACACCTATGTGTGTATACATACCCCCAAAAAGTTCTTCTTCCTGAACTGTAAATAGAAATCAAAGGCTTGGGGCTCAATTTCTACAGAGAGTAAAAAATAAGGCTGAAAATGAAAGACTCCATCGCTCTTTCCTTTCTTTCTTTCTTTCTTTCTTTCTTTCTTTCTTTCTTTCTTTCTTTCTTTCTTTCTTTCTTTCTTTCTTTCTTTCTTTCTTTCTTTCTTTCTTTCTTTCTTTCTTTCTTTCTTTCTTTCTCTCTCTCTCTCTCTCTCTTTCTCTCTTTCTCTCTT
>NC_048893.1:111713449-111850799 GCF_011077185.1 Oxyura jamaicensis
TCCTTCCTTCCTTCCTTCCTTCCTTCCTTCCTTCCTTCCTTCCTTCCTTCCTTCCCTTCTCTATGGAGAAAAACAGAAGCATTTGCTTCTTTGGGCATGCTTCCAGATACGTGATCAGCTTTCCTGTGGTCTGACCTTCTAGACTTGGTGCAAGTTATGTGTGAATTTGGTATTTTTTTAAGCATGGGGTAGCCTGAGCATGCTAGCAGTGTGAGGGAGAGTCTCTCCTATATAAAAAGTTACTTATTGCATAGTACACTTCTTCATTGTCTTTCTGCAATGCATTACTGAAGGGAATAAACTTTCTACAAAAGATGAAAAAAGCTGTTAGGAACATCATTAACCATTAAAAGCCTTATTGGAAAACAAACAAACAAAACAACCTCAAAAACACTTAGACGACTTTTTCTGACATATGCTAAAGCTGATAGGTGCTGACATATAACGAAAATGAACTAGTCTGTCTTGCAGTGTATTAAAGTACTGGGTTTCCGATAAAATAGCCAAAAAATTCAGTAACTGCTAAAATGGAAGTGTTAATATTCTTACAGATAGAACGTTGTCTCTTGAAGAGGTTTTCTGGAGTTTTTCATAAAAGCATTAAAGATATTTTGAAAGAATCAGAAGTGCTGTGTTTTTCCTGCACTTCCAAAACAGTATAAAAACCCTTAAGATCTGTGCAAACTCTCTCTCTTAAAAAAAAAAAAAAAAAAAAAGCTTGTTTCCAGTGACTAAACCTGACTAAAAATAACTAGTCCATCAAGCTGAAGGGAACAAGCAATTTTATGCAAGTTCATTTGGGGATGTGATTCTTCTTTTGAAAATGATAAAGAACAGCAATCCTGAAAATCCAGGCAGAAAATTAGTTTGATCTCATGGTTCTGTTTCATTGCTCTCCTTCAAGGCATAAGGGACTGCCCTTTTTCTTAAAGTATGTATATCATTTCTGGCCTCTCACATCTGTAAAGAGAAAAAAACTACTTTTCAGGAAGAACTTATTCAACAAGTCACCACTGTTCTATTTGTAGAACAAAGGGGTATTTAATGGCTTTCAGTCTTATGTGAATATTCATGATAATGTGCTTTTTTCCATTTAGGAAATAATTGTGTGGTAACCAACCACTTCGATTAGCTGCAAAATGCAGTTCTTTTAGAAAAATAATTTATACTGATTCTGGACCAAGTTAAGGAAGCTGCTATGTCTGTTAGGGAAATTAAAAACACCATATGTTTTCATCTACCTGTCCTGGCCTTACTATATAAAGCATACCATTTATAGCTGTAGTGCTTTCCAAGGATCATCCTGTTTATAAACATTAAAAGATCCGACTGGTCATCATTCTTTAGAAATGAACATAAAAGAAAAGTTGTCACTGCAGATCCCAATACTTAATGTTGTACAAAGTATTATTAAGATATGAGGAAAAATTAGAAAGAAAAAGAAAAATGAAGAATTTAAGCAGGTACTTGGTCTTCTAACTCAGCTGGTCTGAGGTGTGCTCATGAAAGTCCGAGCTGGTCTTCATGAAAACTCAAAACCTTTTTCATGATTATTGAAGACACAGCCCACATGAAACAAGGATTCAGCAAGTCGCAGATGCTTGGTTACAGAGGTGCGCACATGGACGTGCCCACCAAACACCCTCTTTTACTATCTCCTGAGACACTTCTGAAACAAACCAACCAGTAATGCAGTGTTTCTGAGTTCTGGAGCTACAGAGGTCAGCCCAATGCCACCACTGACTGGGACAGTTTCCAACAGACAGTTTTTGGACTGACCCACTGGAAATTAGGAAAAAAAAAAAAAAAAAAAGAAAAAAAAAAGAAAAAAAAAGTTTAACAAATGTTTATGGTAATAGATTTAGAGGTATCTATTATTTGTTGTCATATAAGTTAAAGAACAGAAGGAGAGAGGGAAACGAACAAGGAGACCTAAAACATTTCTATATCATTATCCATTTATTAAAGCACTTAGGAGTGTGTAACTAACTGTGGTAGTAACCCATACATTCTCATCTGAGACCCATTCCAAAAAGTACTGGCCGCACTGAATTAATGGGTGCTTTGCCATGGAGACAGAGTTTCACGGGCTGGTCTTTATGTGCATCCGCATTTTGCTTGATGATCTGGGACTCGTGGTTGCAAAAAAAACAGAGGTTAAAGCCCTGCTGACAAAACTAATAGGGCTGTGAGAAATTGAACTGCACAGCATTGCACAGAGGAACGATTGGAGAAAATAAAAATCCTGCTGGAAGAACTGGGAGAATGGAGGCAAGGTTTGCTGGAAAGGTGTGTTATCATTTGCTGTCTTTCTTTGATGCCTTCTCATAGTTTCATCTACTGCCTTTTTGGCTTGCTTATTCTAAAAAGCAACAATAAAAACCCTGCATCACTGAATCTATTTATTCTGAAATCTCAGAAGAGTGGCCAGTCTATATGCGTGATGTTTTCTAGCTGCTGTCTCCGAGCTCCAGGGCAGTCCACAGCAGCTCCCTCCAAGGCCCATGGTGCAGCACTGACCCATGGAGATGTTATCCCAGGGCAAGAGAGGGCCACAGGAGAGGGTGAACCACCTCTCCTGGCTCCCGAGTCCAGAGATGATCTAGAAGGGCTGGCTATATGCACAACCCTACATTGTCATGTATGTGCATTTTAACATATGTAGAGAACATATACATGATCCCAGATGCAAGCCCTCATGTACCACAGGCACTGGTGTATCACAGAGCTGTCAGAGCACTTTTTTCTTTATTAAACCACTTAAAATGAAACTAAACAATTACATTTGTTTTTCACCAAGAGCTCACATTTAACAGTTTTCCTTCTCCGGAGGTCATTTTTCTTTGTATTAGGTTTCCTCTAACAAATATTTGTGCTTACAAATTCTGATTTTTTGTCCCCTAAATGTCTAGTAGGACATTTAGGGAAGTCAGTAAGATTTGGGAAAGCACTTTGACCTGTCTACTTTAGCCAGTTAGCAGTGATGTTAAATGAGCTCCTTTTAATAATTCATTCCTGCAGAATCTGGTTTAGATAACTCTTTTAGGTAGTTCTTACAGAAGAAAAAAGGCTTTTGGCTTCTGGGCTTCATCTTGCAGAGCTGATAAATTGCTCCCAGGCTGCTGTCCAGATGCTCCTCCAAACTGGACTGCCAGGAAAAATGCCCCACATCTTCTTTCTGACATCCAAAGTACAATATCTCTGTGCCTTGTGTCAGCAGCCCTGATACAGGCAGTGATAAATCGAGAAGATAATTGCCTATGCATCTTCCCATTGTAAAGACATGGAAGGCTTTTCATCTGCTGATTGACAGGTTTAACTAAGCCATCTCTGCTCAGTCACCACAGGTACCAGCACATCCCAGGGCACACTGGTCACTGAGGAGCTGTGTTATGCATTGCAGTGTTTGGGATCACACCAGGACAAACATATTTTGCAAGGGGTGAATGGAAAATATTTAGTTTTGCTGATTTCAGTGAGTAAAACATGAAAAATCAACCAAAGCACAAGCCAGAAAATAACAGTGCTTTTCCACAGACACAATGAGCACTGTTCAATGGGCACAACACCAAAAAAGAGGGAGAGTGGTTTAATTGGCAATATAAATCAATATAATGTCATCTGTTGGAAAAGGAGTGGTCTTCATTTTTTCTGGCTGGGGGTAAGGAGGTATCATGGGCCAGGGAATGGAGGCAGGGATGTCTCTCTGCAGGAGCTGTTTGGTGAAAGGGCTGGCTTGCAGAAGTCATTGCTTCTCTGCAGGTTAACTCCAGGATGGGAAATGTGTAATGGCAATAATAATAAAAAAAAATCATAAAGCGTGGAGTGTTTATGGAGTCAGTTTGGATTAGTCTCATGGGATATTCTCTTATATACATTCAAATGGTTTTAAAAGCTTTATGTAACATCCTTATTTTTATACTCTTCTATTTGTCAGACAGGAGCTGTTTTCTTGCCATCTGAAAGATGCTGTTTGGATTGACTGGGGTCAAATTCAGCATTTGGAAGCCCTTATGACCATCCACATGAACACTAGCCAGGGCTCAGAGGTAGCCAAGAAGAGAAAACATGGGACTTCAGTAAACACTTATTTGGATTACACTTTGGCTTCAATTTGTAAGCTGCACCAGCAGAAAAAGAGAAATGGAAATGTCACAAAAGGTTGTGACCTTTAAAATGTATGTGCTTTTCTAAAAAGGAAAAAAAGAATAAATAAAAAAATGAAAAACAAAAAACAAAGCACTGAAAAAAAAAAAAAAAACACCTTACTATGTATGTACCAGCCTGCAGCAGTGTTCTTAGCCTTCAGTGAAATTATTTCACTACTGCAACCTGACTGCCCTGCAGTGGTACCCGACCTTGGGAGCCAGGACATGCAGGGCAGCCGTCAGTCGCTGTTCCCAGTGCTGGTCCCCAGAGGCACCAGGGGGTGCCACCAGCAGCCAGTTTGCACCACTGCCCTCACCAGCATCTCTGGAGCATGGTACACAGGATCCATAAGGGCAGTTTTGTCTTTGCAAATGGAAAGTGTTTTGGCTTCGTGTGTAAAAGAGGTATCTGTGTTTGTCCTTTTGAATCTTCTTTTAAGGGGATTGCTAAACTGCTTAAAAGGATTAATGCTCCGCCCAAAGTGATCAGATGTGGCCAATACTCTTAGTTTATGATAATCCTGGCATGTTTCTTGTATGTGTGGAAATGCTCTTCAGTGTACAGAGTGTTGGAAAAAAGGTGTCTCAGAGTAAAAACTCACTGACCTTTTGGACATATTCTGCAGACATGAGAAATTAACCACATATGAAATATAAAGCTGTAGAAACCACGTGGTAAACACTGTAGTAGAAAAAGAAAGATAACAGCGTTTTCTAGAAGTATAGAAAAGACTTGTATTGCTTACAAATCAGTCATTTATTTTCTCCATAGAAACTTTATTTATTTATTTATTTATTTATTTTAAACATATATGTGCATGTATGTATATTTTGATTCAGTAGATATTTTCAGACAGTCTGGAGTGTTCTGGGATGTAATCAACACCCTTCATTGTAAACCTGCAAAAGATTTCATTTTTTATTTTTTGAAATGAAAATAGACATTTCTTCAGGCAGAGTGTATTTAGGTTTGTGCCCAAGAGTACCCTGCTGGTTGTAAACATCAGATATAAAAGTTATCTGAAAGTCATTAGAATACCATAGGTGCTCTTTTCAGACAAGGTCATTTGTTAGCAAAACATCAGAATGTTTCTGCACATCAGTAAGAAATAGATTGCAAAGCCAACTGTATGAAGCTGGGAAATGCCAGAATTAGATAACCCCACAGTACTGATGGCACTTACTCTTCTGTGATTAAATGCATTATGACACAGGTTTCAACTTCATGAGCCTATATTCCCCCCTTCCCCAGCCCACTCCTGGGAAAATTACTGGGAAATTACTCCTTATTTTCATTTATAATACCCATATTTTATGTAGAATTCACCACTCAGCAGCTGAGCTGAACATGAGACTATTCATTGGTTCCCTGGAGGTTTCATGATTTTATTTTCCTTTCATGGCTGTTGTCACCAGTGTCCAAGCACTCCAAAACATTTTGGAGTTTCTCTGTATGAGACCATGGTGAGATGAAGTAGCAATCACCTACACCCTTTATCACAGGAAATTACAATGTAGGGAGATGGAGGACAAACTTTCAATTGATTTTTGAGCCCACATATGAGCAAATTTGGAGAACCTAAAGCTGGAGGGTTCCCACTGCCCCCCTACATGGTGTGCCACTGAGGAACCAGAGAAAAGGTATTTCTTTTCCAGATGTGGAAGTATTTGTTTCTTTCCTAATGTTCAGGAAAGAAAACCACCAATGTTTTGTTATTAACGATAAAGATGAATGCTGGTCCTTGTAGCCCCAGTGCTCTGTGTGCAATTCTGCTCCCCAGGAAATCACAGAATAATTTTGACCTTGGGGATTATCCCTCCCTTACTCAGAGCAGGGCCACTAAAGGTAATCTGGGGTTTGTCCACTTGAATTTGGAGTACCTCCAAGGATGGAAACCCCACAACCTCCCTGGGCAATCTGCCACCAAGCTTGGTGGAGCAGAACCAAACCCTGCATGAAAACCTTGAGTGACCTTGAATAAAGCATCTGATCCCTGCAACCTTCCCTTCCTCATAGGTATGGCAGGGGGCAGATAAAGCATTCAGGCTTCAGAGTCATTTAGTTACACTCCTGACATGTGCTGTAGACATGCTAAAGAAATGCTATACCAGCAACATTCCATCTGTAAGACATACAGCTCCTGATGCCTTATTACTAGAAATGTTGCTGTGCTCTATTCTGAGGGGAGAGTCCCAACTTCTTGGTGGGAATAAGATTAAATGAAAAGCTCAGAGACATCTGACCTTAATGTTTTGCCATCTTTGAGGCTATGTCATGTCCCCATCAGAGCCACAATAATATTTGACACTGCCTCTGTTGCTAAATGCTGAAGTTTTCAATTGTGATTAAAGCTGCAAAAGGAAGAACTGTGCTGTCAAGCATCATCTTGACACAGACATCAGCTGTACATAACATGTCTACATGGCAATTCCTGAAGAATTTAAAATTGTGGCATTTTTTTTTTGCCAAGGTGTTAGCTCTCAGTCTCTGTCATTTTTCATCTCTGAGTGGATTACTTGCATTCATGATTACAAGCTTCTCTGCCTTCTTCTCTTATCCTAATCCCCTAAGTCCCAAAGACTTTACTGACTGTAAAAATAAGGAAGATTTTGGCCTGTCAGACCTGCATGTGTATTTTACAGTGACTATGCAGACATTGGAGATGAGTTTCTCTTACTGAACCTTGCAAGAAACAAGCCAATACATTGCTAGGTAAATGGGCAAAGCTTGCTCTTTTCTAACTTGGCCTAGACTAATGTTCTTTGCTTCCTTAGTGAGCTCTAAAGACTGCTTCAGAGCTCATGAGCTGGAAATTGTTTCATTTACATGCAAGGGGATGTGAAAAAAAGCTGTGCTTTTTGTTAGTGTGTTTGGAAGTTGCCCAAGGGGTACACCCTGCTTTCCATGTACCTTGAGCTCCTTGATGAGTTCAAACCCATCAGCACCAGCTGGTTGCTCTGCTGGCTCATCTTCCTGGACAGCTGGGCAATCGGCTCACATACAGGACAAAACTTCCAGCCTCTTTCAGGCCCAGCACACACAGCTACAGAAGAGTTACGTAGGGACCCAAACTGAAGGGCTGGGAAAGGTGTTTTAAACCTGGGCTATCAGCTAATTTCATCAAGGCTGCTGAGCCCCAGCCCTTGTCTGTTCCCTTCTTCGGGAAGTGCAGCATGGATAGAGCGAATAATCATTGGATGTGGCCAAAAATGTTCTTTAAACGGTGGAGCGTTTGGAACACTGTCTTTTCCCTCTCAGGGCAGAGAAGGGAAATGTGCAGCTTGCCAGGAGAACAGAAATTCTGAAACTTGCCTTCTGTTATTTTGTAAGAAAACAACAACAACAAAAAACACACAAATGTTTCCTTTCTATTTCCAGCCTGTTGTGGCTGTAGAGGATGGCGTGGGCTGCTTCTTGTCATCTGAGGGAAACTGCCAAGATCACCCAAAGTGGTGGAGTCTGCCCTGGTGTTGGGAAGAGCCTCTTGAAGTTCCTACCTAAAAGTTGAATCCCTACAAACCTTGGTAGACACTAAATCCAGGACAAAAATTGCTACCAAAAGGCGGATGCCCTGGAATGCCCAGCCCCAATTCAGCCAGTGGTCCCAGTCCCAGTCAGTGTAAGTCACACCCTGTCCCCTGGTGCCACCCGGGGTGACAGCTGTCTCTGTGATGCTAGATGGACCAGAAATGACCATTAGCCCTCCCGCTGCCCTCACTCCCTGTTTGGGCCATTCCCGTCCTGCATTGCTGTGCTGCGGCCTGGGCAGAGCCAGGAGCGGCCTAAACCCAGGTACTGCACCTCGTCAGCTCCCTGCCGCCCGGTGCTGTGGTTCACAGCTGTTCCGACCAGGGTGATGCTGCTTATGAATACCTGAAAGGGTTCACCTTCAGGGAAGACGATTTAATTGCAAGTGCAAAGAGCTACGGCCAAACACGTCAGAGACTAATGGACCAGCTTTTCTGCTCAGTGGAGAGTAGCCTGCCAATGCAGCCACTCATTCCTTCAGGTGTAAATGAAACACAACTGAAGCTGTTGCCATTTAAAATGGAAAAAACATAACCTTCTTAGAGTACAGGAAAGGATACCAGAATAAAATAAATGGCTTTTGGTGCTTCATCTGTTTATATGTAGGTTCAGGTGTGATTATGTACTCTGCCACCAATTTTAATTAAGCTTTCCCTTTGCTCCTGACCTTGAGGGCTTAAATGTAATTTGTTCTATAGGTAAGACAGTGGTATGAGCTCAGTGTTTTAAAGTTCAAATTGATTTAGGTTACATTTAATTTAAATTTCCTCACAGAAGCATATAATTTTACTGTTACTAATGCTGGAGCAATTACACAGAGGTGAAGAAGCTAGCACAGAGCAGAGCCTTGCAGCCCTTGAATGCTTTTCTTCACAAGCAGAAGTGTCCCTGCCTGACACTTGTGTGATAGCATTACTGGCATCCAACACAGTCCCAGTGAGCTCCCTGGCTGCCCATACAGACAGGAGGTGACAGTCGGACACTGGTCACCAGCATGGTGGTGTGCAAAGGCATGGGTGGGCTCCAGCACCCATGGGTGGGAGCTGTGGCACAAGAGGGGCTTGGAGATGCTGGAGTTGCTGCCAGACAGTGGAGATGAAAGGAAGGAGAAAACTTTCAGTAGGATGCAGAGGCAGCTGCATCATGCTTCTGCAACCTTGGAAGCCTCTGAAAATCAAGGGCAGGACAGGAGGAGGGGAGTGGCTGCAAGAGTGTGGGAGGAGAGAGGATTTCCAAGCCCTGCATCAGCAAGGCTCTAGCTGAAGGATGATCTGTCACAACACACATTTCAATGTGCGCTTTGTATTTCCAAGCCCCCAGATGAAATGCTGTTTTCCCTTCCTCCTCCCCAGAAGTTGTAGTTTGGGCAACATTCCCAAATGATATTAGAGTTTTGATGACACATTTCCTTAATGCCTGAATTTGTTTCTTTTTCTTTATGTTTCTCTATGTTTCTTTTTCTTTATATCTTCTGACTGACACTCAGATAATGGAAACTTGTCAATTTCAAACTAAGGCCTCTACCTTCCACAATTTATCTCAATGTAAAATTTCATATGGAGTATGTTTCCATAATCTAAGAAATCAGTTCTGGCATTAGTCTTATGTAGGTTAGGGTAGTGTTATCTTATATATGAAGGTACTTCCCATTTATACATATATGTATGTATATATATATATAGGCTAGAAATATTGTTTGTTTCTAATCCAGCAATGCCAGAACAAACACCTGGTGCATCCTTCCTCCTGAAAACTATGAAAAACAAATCCCACAGAGACAAGCATGCATTTTAAGCTGAACTATGCCCACTGGACAGAAAGCTACCACGTCTTGTTGTATCTGTGTCTGACTATCTCCAGACCTGAAGGCTATCTGGAAAGTTTACAGACCCCTGTTGATCAACGTAGAGGATGAAGCATCCCTCACATTTGGTAGGCTTAGGAAAGACCAGAGATATTTTATAGTGGAAAGTATTCTCTTTTCCCTGCTGTGGTCTCATGGAAAGCCCATGAGAGCCCATTAAGCAGCTGCTAAGACGTAAAATAACCTGACTAACACAAAAACCATGAAGGGCTGTTCAAACTGTATGTTTATTTTGCTTTTTACTTTTTATTTATTTTAAAACAGAGCTCTCCTTCATTGCTTCCCTCACTAATATTCTTGGCTCCATTTATTTTAAAGCTTGAGTATTTGGGTTAGCATTTTAGGCAGCTGAGCATCCAGGTGAGCGTCTATGAACAGCTTTGCTCCAGCCAGCTGAGCACCTCTGGTTCTCACCAGAAGTAGCTGCTTTGCTGGTGCCAGCAAGGAGCCGTGCCTGCTGCTTGCCCTGCAGCCCTCCACTACCCTTGGGAAGAAGCATGGTGTCTGCACACACTGCTATGGCTCTTGCCTGAAAGAAGATGTACCTTGGCTTTTCAGCCCAGACAGGAAAATACTGTTGCCTTTCCAGCTGCCCCCTTTATCCCACCTGCTTGCTTAAATAAAACAAAGCAAGGATGAAAAAAAAAAAAAAATCCCCTGTATACCTATCTGGCTGTCCAGGAAAAAGGCTCATCTTGGGAGTCCAAGTCTGAAGATATTTACCCCAAGTTATTTAAACCAAGGAACCAGGGACTAGCTTATTTCCATTCACCCAGCTCTGAGCCAGGGCTGGCCATCATCCCGCAGCTGCCTGGGAAAGTGTGAAACCCGCTTGCACAAAGCTCCTCTGTGCTCTCCAGTTGTCCCAGGTAGTATCCAGGGTTGGACTTGTTTTTCTATGGTATTTGATACCACTGGGTACCAATGATACTTCACTTTGCTCATAACTCCTAGCTACTCTTAGTTACTCTACTGTAACCCAGCTATGGATCTCACCTGGTTAAAAAAATAAGCAACCAAAGGACAAACTTTTAAATGTACAAAACTGTCTTTGGTTGGGAACAGAAATGCAAACTCCTACCTAAAGACAAGGAGAGGGAAAAACTGTATTGGGTTTAATGTAATTGTGTTAATCAGACAATTTAAGTGAAACAGTAATGGAATAAAGAAGGATAAAAGGGTTCTTAGAAAAGGCAGGAGTGAGAGAGCTGCTAACTCATTTGAGACAAAAAGGGAGAGTTAATTACTATCTGTGAATCATTAAAGGGTTAGCTGAGGCTGGGGCATGGGGAAAAGCATAATGTGAAAAAGAATCAGTCTCTCTAAGGAGGTGTGATTTTTAGTAATCAGGAGACATGGAAGAATTTTAGCTCTTAAATTCATCTTTTAAAGTAGTTTGCAAGTCTCCTGTCTCCCTGAGGACTAGGAGTGGGGTCACAATTTTGTGCAAGATGTGCTTGCCTTGATAACTAGATGTTCTGGTACTTAAGGGCTTGTCTTTTTAGATCTTATGCTGATGCCATCATGCCATTCCCCCCCGCCTCCCCCTTTTTTTTTTTTGGGGGGGGGGTGGGGGTGAGGGGGGAGGAGGAGGGTAGTTGTTTTGTTTTTTTACACTTCCATGAGTATTTTCCAAGAGGGCATTTGGTATGATGGGGGTGAAATCCACATGTTGTCATGCAGATGTACAGGATCCATGGATTTTGTTTTTTGTGTTACAGGCAACTGTTTAAGAGTGCTGGCAGAGATGCATCAGCACATTTTCTCTTACCTTGTTCCTATCAATAAATGCATCCTGCAGAGTGGACTGCTCCGAGCTGTATTGATCTGAGCAAAGAAATTACTCCTTCCTCCAAACCTTGACTTGATGAGAGTGGGACAGGCATTTATTTACAGCTTCTCTTACATGTTTAACTTGCTCTGCAGCTCCAGTGCTGTTTTGAAAATTAAAAGCCAATAAAGCCCTGAAGCCAAGGGAACTGTGTGCTTGTTCAACTTATTTTAACCAGCTAGGGGTTTGCCATGAAATCTTTGAAAATGGGGGCCCAAAGGAGCCTTCACTGCATAAGGAGGATGAATAATACCAAACATCTTGTACACAAATGAGGAGGAAGCCTCGTTAAGTCAAGGAAAGTTGGCATGCTCCAGGTTGTCAACCAAATGTAATTGTAGGGGGATATTGGAACATTTCCAGGATCAGCAGTCACCAGGAGTATAAAAGGTGCGTGTTTCCTCCCCCCACATCATGCTCCTTCTGATCTGTCACTGAAGGCTTTTTTGGCAGGGAGCGCAGCCACAGCCCTGCGCTGCTCAGCTGGCGTCCTGGCATCCCTGGGCTTGAGGGCAGCAGGGAACCACCAGAACAAAAGGATCCAGCCTCAGCTTTTCCCAGGAACTTCTCACCTTCTTTCAGAGGACATGAGAAGGTAGCTGGAATGGAAGATGAAAATGGCCTGAGCACAAAGTCCTGAACACTACTGATAAAATACATTTTCATATGTAAGTGCAGTAGTGATGCCCCAGCCGGCTCAAGCTGAGCACACTAGAAAGACTCTTGTGGGAGTCAGAAATATTTGGATTGCCTGAAAGGCACATCTCCAATAAAAAGTTAGCTTTCCATGCAGTTTTTCAAGGGGAAACGGTAAAATAAATTTCTCTCCGTATGCTTAAATTAGGTTCTTATCAAGAAAATATTTCACTATGAAATAAAATAAATCATCAAAGCTAGTAAATAACCTTTTTTGAACACTCTTTTTTTTTTTTTTTCATTCTGATTGGAAATACTTCATGGGCAAACCTTAATTCTTTGTTATTCTTAGTATACATAGGCAAAAGGTTGATTTTATTTTTTTGTTATTTGTTTGCTTTAAAATTTGCTTTATCACCATATCAGTCAAATAAGTGGACTAGATGGGAAATACTTTCTTATTTGAGTGAGATCTCAGCACTCCTTGGTAGATCTGTAAGAAGTACATACCTTAAGGACATCTTCATTTGGCTTCTTCTGTAGGACTTGCCAGAAATTTAGCACTTAGGCTTAACAGAACTAAGGACGGAAATGCAACTTGATTCATTTCAAGACACTTAAGTACTTTGCTAAGTTAGTGCCATTATAACAACATAATTGCATTAATAATAGTAATGAAACAATTATACATAACTGCATTTTTCTATTTTAAAACAACCTGAACTGAGCATAGTGCAGAAATGTTTGAATTAGCAGTGCCCACACTGTCAGCAATCAGGGAAACTGCATGATTTTCCCAGTGTGCTGAAGCTAACTGGGTTTTATTCCTTTCAGACCCCATTTAATATTTCCAGCTAGCACTGAACAGTGTGTTCATACGGGCACTAATTTGGGATGCCCCACACCATGTTCTCTTGATCAGGGCACAAAAAGGTAGCCAGAACACACACAAATACGTACTTAGCAAGACAAGTCAAATGTTGTGTTAAATTGAGTATTCAATCATTTATACTTCTTATAAAACAAGCAGGATTACTTCTCATATAATCAAAAGATGCAATAAAGTAATATGAGCTGGCAGCTCCCCTGTAAAGATTTTTTTTTTTTTTTTTTCCAAAGAAAGCTATGTTGATCTTCAAACTAGAATAACTTTTTCCTCCCTTTTCTCCTATTATGGGAAAAGCTGCATTTTTTTCCCCAATCCTTACATAAGCAACTCATTTGTGTGAGCACAGCTCCCAAATGGAGCCTCCCAGAGATCCGTCCCTGGGGAGTAAGTACAGTAACGTCAACACATTTCTTCTGATCCAAAATATAGTGAAGCAAAATGAAAGCCTCCTGGTTTCAGATGAAGGGAGTGCAGTGTCTAGGTAAGTCTGATGGTGAACAGGCTGCATTTGTGCCATTCTGGCTCTCTGCCCCTGAGTAGCAAAAATGCTGTGGGAGAGTGAACCCCATTTTTATTATTATTATTTTTTTTTTTGGAAGGCATGACACCACTTGCCTTTTCTGACCAAGGTACAAGAATACAGTGTTCAGAGGACAGTGCTAAAATGGTCACTATGTTTACGGAAAGCCAAGTACAGCAGAAGTCAATGGAAGCAGACATCACAAATAAAGGCAGAAGACCCTTTTATTTCGCATAGACAAAATGCAAAGAGTGTCTCATTAAATTAATATTAAAAAAAAAAATGTCCCCTCACTCCACTGACATCACTCATCCTAATTAACAACAAAAAAAAGAACAATCAAGGACCCATTTTCTAATTTAAAAAAAAAAAGTGCAAAACATGACTAAAGACTTTTTGTTTTCCCATGTTCCTGTTGAATTCACAAATAGGGTGATTTTTTTAAGTGATTTTTTTTCCCTTTTTAATCTTGTCTGATGGAACTTCCAGTTAAAATGTTTTAGTTAAGTCTCCATGCACTTCGTAGAAAATCAGTAAAAACACAAACGCTTGTGAAGATCAGAAAACTGGACTCTTTTACCCAAAAATTCAGATGTCCAGTCAGATGAAGCTCACACTCAGACAGAAAAAAAGCAAGAGAGTCTTTGCACTGTCTGTCGCTCATATTATTTTTTTTTGTCAAATATTTTGGCAATCTTCTTCTTTAATTATAAATATTGGAATTCAATAAAAAAAAGGTAGCTTTCATTGGATTTTTTTTCAGTGTAAATATTTACAACCACTGTCCAGCCATGCTCTTTTTGTTATACCAGGGTGTAAGATTTTGCGTAGGGGTTGTTTCCTTTCAAGTGGCCCCGGGAGTCCAGCAGGGATTCTTGGGAGCTGCTCATTTTCGCTGCCTGTCCGAGCTCAGCTCCTTCTCGCTGAGGTAACGTTGCCACAGCACCGGGTTGCCATGACTGGACGTCTCTCGTGGAGGATGCCTCCATGGGGATCGGCTCCAGGACAGTGGGGCGCTTCAAGGTTCGGCTTTTCTGCGGCTCCAAGCAGGCTTGCCCCAAACCCAGGTCTCTGCTCGCGCCCTGCACGCCACGGTTCAACAAAAAGTCCATCCGGAGGTACGGTGGCAAATGCACGAGATCACCTGGGGAGGCAAAAGAGAAAAACACCACCTTATGTATGGTCCACGCACTGGCTGGGGGATTCAGACGGATGCATTTGGCCACCCCAGCTAAGGATTTGTAATCAACCCAGCTGCAGCATTTATAACTCATGCATCATCTCTCATCTGTTCACTATGCTGTGACCTTGCAGAGTCAAGGGTAATGGGTCAAGGAGCTCCTGTGGGCAGACCCCTAGGAGTTTGTTCATATTTGCTATCATAATACGATGTTTATAGTAAGAAGCACAATGTCTTTTACATGCACTCACAGCACGAAGAAGGTAAACTGAAAAAAAACAGCAAGTTTTTTCTCAAATTCCTTAAAAACAAGGTCTTGGTCTTCATTTCTCAAAACTTGGACAACGTGGAATCTTGGTAGATTTCTATGTTTTATTTTCTGTTTTGAATGGAAACCTCCACAATTAGAATTAATGACCCCAATCCAAAATAAAATGACTGACTCATTTAAAGGGGGTGCAAGGATGTTAAGGTTATTTAGAGATGTTTCCAAATAAAAGAGAAAAACATTCTTGTCCTAACATAACAACATTTTCCTGTTATCCATCATCATTGTGTTTAAGCCACTAATGATTTTATGTTTTTTTTTTTTTTTTTATATTTTTTTTTGGCAATAAAATGCACTGGAGCTGGCACCCTGGCTCTTGTTTCGCCCTTCTTCCTTTCTGTTCTGTATTGTCAGTGCATATTCTGGTGTGAGAGTGAGAAATAGGTAATATATGAAAGAAGTAGCCTTCTCAGGACCCCTTATTTATTATTTCCCCTGATTTGTGAGCATTTCTATTTGGGTTTGATGATGGCTCATACCAGATGATCTGCCTTTGCTAAGCTGTTGAGTTCCAATAGATGCCTTGGACCTGCTGTCAGGAATAAGCCAGTGGTTAGCAGTACCATTCCTGTATCTGCACATCTATTAGAACTGCTACAGAAATCAGTTTGACTTATTTATTCTAGCCCTGCCTGTTAGGTATTCATAAAATTGCTTCAAGGAAATGAGGGGCAATCAAGCACGTAATGAAATGCATTTCTAAAAATATTTGATGGTGTAACCTCACATATTTACAAAAAAAAAAAAAAAGGCAAAAAAAAAAAAAAAAAGCACTGTTACAGGCACAGCCAGGAACAGCATTTTCACTTTTTTACAGGCTTCTGCTGCAGGTATATAGATTCCTTCTTATGGCTGATATAAAAACCATAGCCTTAACCACAGATGGGATGTATCCAGAAGGTTTAAAGTAGAAGACTCTTGGACCTATCACTCCTGTGTCTACATGAGCTATTTACAGCTCGAGAAACTAAGGCTGACCTGTGCCAGTGGCATAAACAGTAGACCAGGAAAGCACTTCTTTGTAATAAAACAGCCCATAAAATTTTCATTTTTCCTAACCAAGCTAAAAGCTCTCCAGTGCTCTAAAATAAAACAGGTCCTTTACTGCAATTCTTACCTGAAAGACTAATAGCATCTGCTCTACCCATGATTTCAGGTCATAGACCAGGAATTGCTGAGGAGATACATTTGGGCAGAATCTCTGTTTATTCCTATAGAAATCCCCCAGGCACCGTCTGACACCATATGCTTTATTCTAGTTGCACCTCCATCACTGATGCACAGCACAGGGTATTTAACCCCTGCAGTGCACATCTCAAGGTTAGGCTGGCAACGGCGACGTTTATGTAAGGTTGAGAGAGAGGGGGAGGCTTGTGCTCATAATCACACTGATTACTGCTTGAAAAATGGATTGTGGTAGCGTTAATTGGTTTTGCTCATTTACCTTATTTTCCTATAGTACATTCCACGCCAAACACATTAGGTGCATGAGGGCCAGTTTAGCTGAGACAGCAACGTGCCTGCTGCTGGGGTGAAGTACATCAGGACATGGACACACAAATTGGCAGGCACAGGGAGGTGCCCACTTGCTCTGCTTCACTACTGGCATCAAACTGAGCAGCTGTGGAGCTTGCTGCAATGACCACTCCCTGCAGGCTGCAGGGAGAAGACCCTAAGGCTGTATCTTTTGTAGCATCCTAAATAAGGAGCCTTACAGCAGCCACAGTGGTGGGCAGAGACAAGCACCTCCAGAGTGCAGGAGAGGGTGGTTGTGTCCCCATCTCTGCTTGAAAATGAAGGCAATGAGGGTCTTTGTTTGGCTGCCTCGGGCACGGGATTTCTCAAAGAGTTTTTTCTTGGCAGATGGCAGTGGTTTTGTTAGGCAGGAAAATCTTACAACTAACTATAATACCAAAGTATTATCTTCTCTCTTATCAGGGGAAACAAGGGGTGTTTAAAAACTGCTGGGGCCAGAAAGTGGGGTTTCTCTTGTGATCCTGTAGATAACCCCCCATCAAAACACAGCAGTCCCTTTTGCCTAACAGATGAGGACCAACTTTCTGTGCTGCACCTCCATCCCTGCTTCTCGCAGCGACGGGCATTTTCCTCAAGATCTCTGCCTTCCTGACACCCTCTGAGGCAGGCTGCACTTCTCTCACCCAGCATGTCCAATGGCACAATGCACGTGGCTCCACTAAGACCAGCCAGGCCACCTCATGCACATTACCCCTTACCCCTTGCTGTCAACATTTGTGAAGGAGCCAGTGCGGAGCAGCATCCGGAGTATGGCTCATTGGCAGCCTTGAGATGTCCCCTCAGTCAGCCGTTCCCATATCTTAACACATCCCTGTCTCTTGAGAGCAATTGGTATGCACGGACTATAAAAAGGATGTGTTGAACCTTACAGAGATGAAGGGTGGTTTTCAAGCTGCTGTCTAGACATTTCTCACATGTAGTTAAGAGCTTCGGGCTATGTAAAAAAAAAATAAATTTCCCGCTCCATAAATTTACACAGGAAGGTGTAGTCAACAATCTGTGTAAAAAAATATGCAGTCATTTTACTGCGATTTTCTAAATGACTGGGGGCAAAGTTTCAACAGGATTATAGTAATGAGAAACTAGAGGATGTAACTCCTTCTCCAGAGCTAGATATATAGTGCACAATCTCTGACATGACTTAAACAGTGCACTAATAATTTGATTACGGTGTACACATTTATGTACATTTATGTAAAAAGTGCCAGTCCTACTTATAATCATCAAGAAGTATCTTTCCCTGCAACTACTTCCAAAAGAAAACAAATGTTTAAAGCTACTGGAAATGAAAAAAAAAAAAAAAAAAGATAATGTAACTTTTTCTTTGCTAGGATTGAAACGGTATCATAGTATGAGAGAAAGTATTTGATTTATAAGGACTAACATGTTTCTGACTTAAAAACATAGCCCTTGAAATGTAACCACAAAGCTTCACTTTTGGCATTCCTTCATCAATTCTGAGGGTGTTTTAAAGAAGATTAAAAGCCTCTTACCATATCTGTGGAGTTACTTGGTAAGATTTTAGTTCTCATTCTTCTGGACTCAACCATATAGACTTTTTTTTTGATTTCTTACTATTCAGCTGAACAATAATTTATTTATTTATTTATTTTTCAGGCAAAGCATTATGAAGTTTCAGGATGGTTCACTGCCTTTGATGCTCTAATTACCTCTTCTCAGTGGTGTGTGTGCCTTATTAGTAATGAAAGCAAACCTTTCAAGTGCATGAGCACTACAAATGAGCGTGTTTAATAATTCATGCATTTTGGCTTAATTAGTACAAAAATCATTCAAAAACATAGTTTTATGATGATTTTTTTTTAAGGAAAATTTGCTGTATTTAGAAAAATGGAGTTTGTATACAAATAATAAGCACCCAGTCAAATCTGAATGTGGCAATTTAAGCCAGAGCAACCCCAGACTTTTTTTTTTTTTTTTTTTTTTTTTTTTAGTGGCCAACTCTCTAAAGAATTACTATATTACTATAAGTATAGTACCTTTAAGAAAATGATACTTTCAATAAATACTTGCAAACAAATGCTAAAAACCACTTACCTTATTTACCAGAAACAATGCAATTTACAAAAAAGGGAGTACTTTCTGAGCTAATGCATCACTGAGAAAAATATTATATACTTTTATTTCAGTGCAGCCAAGGTGATACAAAAAGTTTTGAAAAACAATATCTATTTTTCCTCTGGAAGTCAGCACCAGGTATAGGAGGGTTTGGGATGAATTTCACAGGCTACATAGAGGAAAACATACCACTGCCTAACTTTTCTGGAATTTTATTCAAGGAAGCTATCTTGTTTGCAGAACTAAACCAAACTGGGATGCACTCTTTTATCCCTGAATATTCACTCTTTCAAATGCTAGAAAGCTTGCATGCGTTTTTGCTTTCATCTGCTCCAGAAAATCTAACAGTCTGTGCTATATTCAATACAGAGATCATCACAGACTGTAAAAAAGATACTCTTACCAAGTAGTCACGTGATAGCTATATGCATTTGCTCATGAATCATAACTTCTACAAAAGCAAAACCAATTTTCCTTCACAAAGCTCCAGAACAGATCCCCTCAGTGCTGACAACTGCCTGATGAGTTTCAGGGTCTGATTGCCATGTGAAAGAAATTCCACATTGCTTGCAGTATTATTTCAGAAAGGTTTATAATGTAGGATCGGTGACTCTGACAGGATATTTTTGTTAACAAAGGTAAGAATAAGATGGGGTGAATAAGGCACTCACATGACTTACTTGAATAAGGGAGTGTGTACAAAAAGCTCTTGAAGATGTCCCTGGCATGATCTCACAGGATCGGTGATCATGCCAGAATTGAATCTATACAGCTCCATCAGCAAGGGTAAAGTGCCTCGCTAATGCAGTTATTTTGATTTTGGAGGTTTTCTGCCATTTGGAGTGCTATGGGGGCGGCACTTTGCAAAGTGCCACTGTGCTCAGCATCGCCTGCCTTGCCCTGTGTTTGAAGGGGAAGCGCTGGTGGGATATTGTGTTCTCATGCGAAAGGAAGCGAAGGAGACAGAGCTGCTGACAGCTAGCTTTAAGTTCAGTTTCATGCTGATTAAAAAGTTTAGTGGGGCTTTCCAGCTCTCTAGCACAGTAAATAAAACAGTGAAGCCTTTGCTGATACTCACAGGCTGGTTGCTGATACTCACAGGGTGTTTTTCAGGAGAAGATTGCCATAGGAAAAGCAAATATTGGAAACAGAGAAAGGGTGGAAAGTTTTCAAGGCCAAGGTGAGAGGCTTGATTGAAAAAAAAAAAAAAAAAGAGCACAAGCAGTGCTCGGAGTCTTTGCCACTTCAAAACCTGGCACACCATTAAAAGCTAGCAGGCAGAGCTTTCTTAGAGAGCTGTAGCTCGAGCTGGGCTGATAGCAGCAACAACATTTCTCACAACTGCTGCTGTCAGCAGGCTCGTGCTCCCTCTCTCTCCGTCCGTCTCCTGCCTGTGTGTCCAGCACCTGTTGAGCTTTGTGGTGCTTGCCTTGGCTCAGCATCCACTCAAAGGATGAGGTGGAAGCTTGGAGGACAACTTTTTTTTTTTTTTTTTTTTTTTTTTTCTTCACTCAAGGTCTGTTCAGTGTGGAGCCACCTTCCCAATTCACTTTATTTTATAATTATTATTTTCTCGGCAATGTTGCAGCAAAATGAAAGAACTGAACAATCAAAAAGTTCAGAAGGATGCTCTAAGCAACACAGCTCCACTCTCTAAAGCCAGTATTGATCTGTACTGGAAATGGAGGTGACATTATCTGGCAGATGAAGTAAAACCATGTCTTTACCCTGTTCAGGTTTGTGATCACATTTAGGAAACAGCCACAATGCTTTAGGAAAACATGTTGATCTTCCCATTTCTAGACTGAGAAACTGCAATCCCTTACCACACTTTTGAGGCTGTCCTTTATATCTGGCAAGTTTCCTTTTTCTTTCTCTGTGAAGACTGCACCCTCATTTGAAGACCTTAATTAAATGCTGCACATTGCAATCTGCTAAAACTGGCATTGTCATAAAAATATTAACAATACCAGTTAAGTTTCACACACAAAAATAAAATCAACAGTTGCTGTTCACTACCGTCATTGGAGTTAACTCATATGAAACACCAGAGTATCAGGAAAACTGTAATTCAGGAGCCAAATTTTCTGCCGTTATAATTCAGAGTAGCTATATTGATTTCTGCAAGACTATAAATTGATTTATACTTACTGGAGATTAGGCTTAAGTGACTGAAAATGATAATTCAACCTAATGTGGACCTTTTTTTTTTTTTTTTTTTTTTTTTTTTTTTTTTTTTTTAATAAGATGATTCATTTTGTTATTTAGATTTAAGCCTCCTAATTCCAAGAAAAAGTCCTTAATCAATGTTTCTTAAAGCAAAAGCATGGCTGCTACAGTTTAACTGAGCTCATACATCTGTAATATATCAGCATAACATACTATTCATATGTCTAACTGGATGCCAGGAGACCTGATTGTGAGATTGTTGCCTAGTCTTGGAATGCCTAATGAAGCAGGAACTGAAGCACTGCATTTTGCTTTGTGCTCCTAGAAGCAGAACTTTGGTCTCACGTATGGACCTGCACTTGTAAAAACCTGTCAGGATGTTTGATACCTTTCAGAAGTAACTTCACTGTTTAAGGCAAACTGCCTTATTTTTAAGGGCCTCTCCACTGCTGAGCTGGGGATGTAAGGAAGTAAAAAGTGATTAACTCCAGGGGCCAGATAACCTATGGGGATGCCTTGTGGATGTTCAGTCTCACAGGGCAAGTACTTCTGCAGAACTAGAGCCTTTTTGTTTCAATTTAATGCAATGTCTATGTTAAAAAAAAAAAAAAGAAAAAAAAAAAGAAAAAAAAAAGTTGTAAAATGGACCTCACCATGTAAATCAATATAATCTCTGAAACAGAAAGTTAGAAAAAAAGTCAATAAATAATGAAATGGTGATAGAAAAACAAAGTACAGGAGCTCTCCATTCCCGTCTTTGTCTTGTCATGCAAGCTGCTTCATGCATTTTTTAAGGATGCTCTGAGACAGCCCTCTCCTGTCTGCTGGCTGAGCTAGGGGAGTGGTGCTCCAGCCCTCGCTCAGGTGCCTGTAGTTAGCAACACTGGAGTTTCAAGATGAGTTTGCTGATCCTTGTGCAGTGAACACACTGTTTAATTATGCATCACTTCACCTAGGGTTAAACTGATCGTGCCTCCATGGAAAGGGGCTTCCATCACAGGTTTATTCCTGGGATATCTTGGGAACCCAGGCTAGAGAGGTGAGAAATTTGAACCATACTTACGGTTCATTGAAATCAATGGGAGCCACTCCATTGACCTCAACAGGCTTTGCACCATGCCCATGAATTCACAGCTAAACCTGACCTCACCTGCGATGGGAGGCACAAGGCTCCACTAATAGCTGTGGGGAGGTCATGCTGCAACAAGGAAGCCAATACCAGCCCTGCCCTGCTGCTCTGATGAAGGTGTCTTCACAGATGGATTGCTGTAGCTTGGCCTCTTCAGGTCCATCAGTTTGAATCATCTGAGTGCTGCTGACAAAGTGCAGCATTGCATATTTTTTAATTAATCCACTGGGGCAAGAGCTCCACCTTTCACATTTAAATTAAGGATGCTGGCATGAAGAGGTAAACAATACTGAAATATGTCCATGTGCACATATGGCTATGCTTTAAAAATAAGCATAAAAGAACCTTTTACATGGATAGCAAAGACTATCACTACAGTCAAATTAGGAATGCATTTTTTTTTTTTCTCTCTAGTTACATTAGTTCTCAAATTACTTTCAATAATCTATCAGATCTCCTCTAAATCTAAAATTACAATAATGTCTTGTGGCACAGGAGAAACTAGGAGAGCCCACTGGGTGAAGTCATTTAAAGCAAAAAACACCCGTAAATAACCACAAGGACCTTAAAGCAAGGCTGGAACAGCTCTTGTCTGTATGGGAGCAATTGCTTCTGGTTACCTTGGGCTGACTGAGAGGCCTCTCAGAAATCACACACACTGCCTCAACAATATAAAGATGAAATGCTTTGACATTTTCAAAATTAAAATGGTATGAGCAGGCCAAATCTATTTTCTTTTTTGAAGCAAGATTTTTTTCATAGGCATGGTTAATCTTCAAATCAAAATAATAAATAAATTAGATGTCAGCAAGAAAATATAATTGTGTTATCAGACACTCCCAGTAAAGTTCCTGAGGAACAGGTACCAATTGTTTATCTCCTTAAATAAATAAATAAATGATTTTCCTAACACCAGTATCACTGATACACAGATGACGGTTGTAAAAATAATTCAAATTACTTTTGTTGTCACTGAATTGAGTTTAGCTTTCAGACTTTTTGTGTGCTACCTAAAATGGAATTTTCATATCACAGTTGTACAGAGACTTTGTAACTGAACAGCTGCCCTATTTAAACTCATGATTCACACTGATAATTTCCCTTTTTGATCTCATAGCATTTTAGCTTCTGATCTGATCCTGTTTAGGTTCCTTTTTATTGTGCTGCCAAGGTTAAAAAACTTGCAGTGTGAACCTTCCTCTACAAGTCCACCAGAAGCAAGGCAATGATCGCAAGTACGTGTTCATGTCAAATGAAATGCAGAATTAAATGGGTTTCATCTCTGCAGAACATTCAGCTTTATACAGCAGAAGGAGAAAAAGCTCTTGATAGCTTCTGCAGAAATAAAAGCTGAGAGAGGATAAAGGCAATTTACTCTCATCACCAGAGTGCCATTTCTATGATAAAAAAACAAATAGCACAGTCTTTTTTTTGTGACATATAACTAGTTTTCCAACAACACAAGGGGAAATAAAAAGAAAGTGTTCCAGGTACAAGATAATCTAATGTGATAACATTAGAAATGCTCACCTAGGGGTGTAATTCCAGCATATATCACGTCTGTGTAAGTAATTATACATACAAGTTAACATACACATTAAAAGTATTTGCTACAGTTAGGAACATAGGCATGGAATTTTATCCCCCCCCCCCTTAACAACAGTTCTGCCTGTCTTACTGTTTTGCCACTTGCCTGTTTTGATTTGTCTCCTTATGTAGTTTTTTCAGAGCTGGACATTGGTCTCTGGTTGTGGAGCCATAGATTTTTTCATTCTATGTATACACTATATATGGTATGTGCATATGCATTTATCTCTCTCTATCTATATATTCCATTGCATTTGAAACCAGACAGTGCAAGCATAGAACTAAAAAAGAAAACAACCCATATGTTATCATTTCCTACTTCACTGCAGGATTCCTGAACCAAAAATGTCAAATGTGGATCACAGAATCACAGAATCACAGAATAGTCTAGGTTGGAAGAGACCTCCAAGATCACCGAGTCCAACCTCTGACCTAACGCTAACAAATCTTTCCACTAAACCATATCCCTAAGCTCTACATCTATAGATCCCCCCATATCTTCAAGAAATTCAGTTTTGGATCTATGAACTGCTGAACTGTACAACTCCATTTTCAGTCAATGCAGAATAATATAACATACATGGGAAAAGGAGGCAAAAGGTAAGCTGGAGGCCTTAAGTCAAGAGTCCCAGCTATTAGTGAATCTCCCATGGCAGAATTTGTATCGGATTCAGTTACTGCTGCAGCTTATAGAGTGCTGTCAGCAACTTCTCCATAGAAAGCATGTCTCTAAATAGATTCCATCACTATGTTGCACTTGTATTCATGGAGTGGAAAAGGGAAATAACTCCTTCACCCTTCAATTCATAGATCAATGGAAAAGAGTTCACATCTTTTTATCTCAGGTTACAGGGCTGACATTGGAAATATACAGTGCTTTCTATTAACGCCTACTTCATATTTTCCTTATTGTGCTAAGCAGCTTATTTTTAGCTGTAGTGACTGAATACTGGAAAAGAAGATTTGTGTCTTGAACATAAATTTTACCTTCCTCTTGGTTGTTTATAACTACATTTATGCACTGCAGGTGAGGTCCAGCCTCTATTTCAAGGACCACTTTTAAACAATTATTTAGTAAAGTGTTTTCATTCTGTAGCTTAAGAATTGTCTGTAAAATAAGGTTTTGCCATTCAAGTGGGCAGAGTGAGTTAAAGCAGTAAGAAATTTTCTAAATTGGGTCAACAATGCTAATTCAGGTATCTTAAACACTGAAAGATTTTCTAGAAAATGTGCAGCAGCCTTAGGGCTAAACTCACTCTGCCTTTCTTAGATGCCCAGCTGAAGAATCCCAGACCAAACTGTCCACCTCTCCCTTCCCACTGGCTGCATAAGGGGAGAGCTCAGACAGTGGTACCCCTCCAAGCATTGGGCCTCTCTGGGTAACAGCTGGCCTGCACTGCTCAATAGTTTCACCGGTAGACATCACTGAAGGTGCTGATGCCCACACTTGCTTACTGAGAACTTGTCTGGGAGCAGGCCTGTCCTCTGGCTGCTGCGAGAAGGCAGTGGCTGCCTGCCAGATCTCCTCTGGGAAGGAGAGGCTGAGCAGGAGCGCTGGCAGACAGAGGATGGAGCTCTACCCTCAGGCATTAGCCAACAACCCAATGATGGCAAGAGGAAAATGCTTCCATTCGAGTATCAGCTTAGCAAATCGGTGCTTCTGCTTTGTAGGGACCCAGGAAAGCACTCAGCTTTCCTATCGAGCAATACGGTTTTCTTGCCATCTTCATGGCTGTGGAATCAGTTTCAGGAAAATCTTTTTTTCAGAGTTTGCCTGTCTGCACCTGTGTTTTTTCCTCCACCCACATGCAGGTTTCTTTATAAACTAATTCCTTTCAGTAGCTGAAAGCCTGTAGAGGAGATTCTGGGATATAAAATTTTGGGGTCCTTTAAATTGATTTAAAAATCTCTTAGTCTGATATACCCAGTGAAAGATATCTGTTTTCTAAAAGTGTATCTGAGATTGTGTTAGTCATTAGGAGTTTATAAATTAATAGGATGTCCAAAGAGGAAGAGAAGAGGGATTGTCAAAATGAGCTTGTTTTGTTTGTTTGTTTGTTTTGTTTTTGTAACATTAGGTAGACCAATGTGTGGTCCCACACGTTGGACCACACAAAGACCATTGTGTGGTCCAACAAGTCAAGCTAATCCTTAAGGATAATATCATAAAATCAAAGAGTATTTTCAGTGACAATTAGCATCAGTAAAAATATATATAAAAATCTGGGGGGTCTGAGTTTTGCAGTAGCACTACTAAAGGGAGCCTTCTGCAAATTGCAAGAGACCTGATGAAATTTTCTAGATATTTCCTATTCAAGCACCGGTCATCTATTATTTCTTCTAAATATGAATTCCATTGCCGGAGGATGCAAGCAAGTGATCTGTCCAAAAAAAAAAAAAAAAAAAAAAGGATATAGATAGCACTTGGAAAGCATAGAAATATCAAAAGATTGCCCAGTTAATAAGCCCAATAATGTAGTAGTGAAGGAAGGGGAAAAAAAATAAAAGGCTTCTTGGCTGAGACTATTACCAAGATTTAAAATTATAATAACAGAAATCTATTTTTAATAAACTCTGCTACTGCAATGTTTACTGCAGTTAAAAATAACTGTTCTGGTAACTCAATTTGTGGTTAATATTTTTGAAGCAGAAAAGAAAAACAATATTGGAAATCTTTTTCAACCTCTGCAATTATCTTCCAACTTTTTACATTACAGATTTTTTGATGGCACAGTGGAAGGTAGGAAAAGTGTATATTTCTTTCTAATTTCTGTCCAACCTAGTTTCTGAAAGAAAGATTTGAATGACAGCTTTGGAGAATGAAGGACTGACTCATTTGTCAACCTCTCAGGTAAACATGGGGTAGCAATCGTTGAAACCTCTCAATATTAATATGACAGTGTGCCTCAGTCTTGATCTGAAAGGCCGTAGTACATTGTTGAGATAATTGTCCAGTGTGCCAATTCCTTGAAAACCTGATCTTGATAATTCTAGTTAGTGACAACTGTGGTGAACAACACAATGTAAACTATGTTGATACCATTTTTATATCATGAAGAGTATTAACAGTGAACATATGTTAGGATTTCAAAAAACACTTTTCTAAAGGGTCTGATTTATCCCTTGTGTTTAAAGTACTGCTGTGCTATCTCTATTGCTCCAATTTTCTCTTATAACGTGCCTCCTGGGACACACTACCATTCTAATGGCTTACTGAGCAATGTCACCATCTCCAGTGTGTCAGCTCCATGACCTGGGCAGACCAGGTCTGCCAGCTCTGGGAAGCCCAGAAAAACTTGTGTGCAAAACTGCATCTATCTTTATTTATTTATTTATTTATTTATTTTTAGAAACTATTGCAAATCTGTTGTTAGGCAGCAAGGCTAGTTTGATTGGTGGTTTAACGTGTGAAATTCACAGTTATTATAAAGGAAAAATAACCATGTTATTGTTGATGCTGATGCAAAACCTACAAATAACCTCATCTCTTCAAAGATCTCTCTATGAAGTTGTAAAGATCAGAAAGAAAGGATGCTTAAGACATGCTTTCACAACACTGAATGTGAGAATTCATAAAAATTTTACTTTCATGCTCCATTTCTGGTAGTTATAACTTTTCGGAAGTTTAAGAAAAGTGTAACTCTCTATTATTTGCTTGTGTGTTTAGATTGGAGAAAAATTAATAATGGTGTCTTTATATACTTGAAAGTTTTGGTCTGGTCTCAAGACAATGATGCAGAAAACATCTACAGCTGCTTCTACAGATAGATAGAAGTAACCCCTATCATATCTAAGTAAGTTGAATGATGTTCAAGGATCACTTCCTCCAAGCTCAAGAGAGATCTTTCCCAAAGAACAGAAAGTCAGGCAAAAATGATGGGAGGCCTGAATGGACGAAAAAGAGCTCCTGGCAAAACTCAGAAGAAAAAAAGTATACAAAGGGTGGAAACAGGGACTGGTAACCTGGGGGAAACACAGAGACACTAACCAAGCATCCAGAAATGAGGTTAGGAAACTGAAAGCCCATTTAGAGCTGAGTCTAGTGAGGGATTTCAAGGGCATCAAGAAGGGCTTCTATAAGTACATAGGTAATAAAAGGAAGACCAGGGAAAATGTGAGCCCACTACTGAACGGAGCCACAAATCTTGTGACAAAGGACATGGAAAAGGCTGAGGTACTGAATGACTTCCTCACGTCAATCTTTATTAACAAAATCCACCTTCAGGAATCCCAGGCCATGGAGTAAGGAATATGTACTCTTGGTGGAAGAGGATAAGGTTAGGGAATGCATAAACAAACTGGACATACATAAATAGATGAGCCTTGATGGGGCACACCCACAAATTTGCAGATGACACAAAACTGGGAGGAGTGGCTGATAAACCAGAGGGTGGTGCTGCCATTCAGAGGGACCTGGACAGGCTGGAGAAATGGGATAAATTTCAAGAAATATAACATGGGGAAGTGCAACGTTCTTTGCCTGGGTGGAACAACCCTATGTGCTAGAACATGTTGGGAACCACTTAGCTAAAAACAAAAATAGGTTTGCAGAAAATGCCCCAGGGTTTCCAATGGACACCAAATTGGACATGGAGCAGAAATGTGCCATTACAGCAAGAGGCCAACAGTATCCTGGGCTGCATGAGGAGCGCAGCCAGAAGGTCAAGGGAGATGATCCTTTGCAGCACTGCTGGAGTTCTGGGCTCCCCGCTACAAGAGAGACATGGACATTCTGGACAAGATCCAGCTAAGGACCACTAAAGATGGATAAGGGACAGTGGCATCTCTCTTATGAGGAAAAGCTGAGACAACTGGGACTGTTTAGTGTAGACAAGAGAATGATCAGGGAGGAACTTTCTATGTAACTTTCTATGTATAAAAACACCGGAAGGGAGGGTGCAATGAAGACAGAGACAAGCTCTTTTCAGTGGTATCCAGTGTTAGGACAAGAGGCAGTGGGCACAAACTGGAACACAGGAGGCACCAACTGAACACTAGAAAACATGTTTTTACTGTGCAAGTGACAGAGCACTGTCACAGGTTGTCCAGAGAGATTGTGGAGTCTCCCTCATTGTAGATCTTCAAAAGCTGTCTGGGAATAGTCCTGGGCAAGCGGCTGTAGGTGGCCCTGTTTGAGCATGGGATTGGACCAGGAGACCATCAGAGCTCCCTTCCAGCCTGAACCATTTTGTGATTTTGTGATGCATTAAATTCAGCTGATATGTAAGGACGTACTACAGCACGATACGTTTGGCAGCCTGAGTTATAAAAGAATAACTATGCCAAATATTTAGATCATTCTGAAGTCATGGTGCTTATCTCAGATTTAATATGACAAAATTGCTTCATTCCCATATTTGGTAGTTACTGCAGCATTAGGCATGATTACTCTATTTTTCTTTATAAGTATAGTATTATTTTTTCATGGCATAATCCATGCTTTTTTACCTCTCTTGTCTGAGCTGACTTCATGAAACTGATTCTTGTTTCCATAAGCCAAAAGTCAGGAAAAAGGAGCAGAAATCCAAGAGAAGTCAGAAGCAGTTCTGACTGCTATCCTGAGTATGTATCTGTAGTACCAGCTGACTGGAAGGGAAAGGTCTACTAGAAGACTTACATTGAGCTAGAATATGAGGCAGCCAGCTATTACACATCACTAATTGCAGATATAGAGTAGTGCAACTATGAAGAAGTTTTAAAAAGACAGTTGTAATTCATAGTTATAGTGCTGGAAATGATCAATTGCTAAGCTTTCCTAGACATTTGATGAGCCATCAAATTTAATTCAAGCTGATGGTGCGAATGAAAAAGTTTTGATTCAATTTTTGAATGAAAATGGTAGGGAAGTTGGGAACATCAAGCCAGGCTGATGTCAACCCCTGGAATACAAGCCACTGAATCTTGATTTAACACCCCCCCCCCCACACACACACACACACACTTTTTTCCCCCCCTGCAAACAAAGAACATTCAAGCTCCCTTCTCCTTATCATTAACAATCTCAACATGGAGTGACCTGAGGTTTCTAATACTGCTGGAAAAAGCAGATTGTTGGATGATCAGGCTTGACCAAAGAGGTACAAAACAGTCCTGTGAAATGCTGAGCAAAAGGAAGAAAGGAAACAGTGACATGGGCTGGGATGCCTTCAGAACCTCACAGGAAGGTCTTCTGAAACCAAGTCTCAAATTGTAACTTTTTGTTTCCTCACCCCAAACATTTATGGTAGCAACAAGGTAAGAAATAGGTGCTGTTACAGCTGAAAAAGTCTTTAGAAATCAACTCCATCATTGCCTTTCTTGAACAAAGTTGTATCTTTACTATTAGGTAGTTTTAAAATGACATGTTTACCTAACTAGCTATTTTTTTGTTATCATCTTTCTGAGACTTAGAATAGTTGGAGATTATTTTGCAAAACAAATACTCTTTATTGCAGAACACTAAACCTTTGTTGCAACCATGGAAGTTGCAGCAGGTAGCATTACAAGAAGTTTTAAAAGTGAGGTAAGAAATTAGGAAAGGGAAGGCATAATTTATTTAAAGTGACATTGTACAAGAAAGAGATAGAGTTGGGGGAGAAGAAAAGCAAGCACCATCAGAATAGGTAATAGTTATCTTGACTGACTTCAAGAAAAAATAAAGATGGGCTAAAGGAGCGTAGTCAGTGTTTAATTTCAGATGTTATCATCTACTTTATCAGTTTTATGTCTCTTTTTTATTTTTATTATTATTATTTTTTTTACATTTCTTCTCCCTGTTCCCAAATGTACAGGTTGCTTTGATCAGTTATGTTCAAATTATCAAGAACTCCTTCAGAATTTCTGAAGTGGTGGGTGAAAGAATAAAGATGCCTTGTAAGTACTTTCTGACTGATTTTGAACACTAAACATATCAGTCTGTCTGCTACTACTGACAATTCTCTTTACCAATATGTTTTGGTCAAAGCCCCTCATAAAGCATCCTTTAATAATTCATCATTCAACAGTCATGGGCCAATATTTAAGTCAGTCCACTGGAACATTAAATTTGTTGTCAAGATATTGAAACTAATTATTCAGTTCATGGGATATTTAATTTTCTTACTGCAAAGTAAAGCTTAATGCCAATCATGAATAGCAGGTACAAATTCAAATTCAAACCATTTAACAGACAGAGTAAAGATGGCTATAAGTGTGTATATTGCTAGAGGATCTTTGACGATATTCCAACAACAGAAGTTTTTAACTTAAGCCCAGGGACTAAATTTTAGTGCTGTATGTCCCTAAGAAAATCATCTTTATGTGAATATATATATTAGAATATTTCCGAACACTAAATATACATAAATAATGTACATGAAACATGAAAGGAAGAGAGTAAACTATTTGTTAAAGAAATTATGCAAATGTCTTTTGACTGGCTGGAAGGAGAGTACTGCAATTTTGACCTTGCTGTGAATGTAAATGCTTCCCTTCAGCAGAACAAGTATAAATATTTATTTATTTATTTATGTATTAAGCTAGAAGTGAAAATTATTTCTATCTTTATCTATTTTTACAGCTTCTGGGTATGTGGTTCTACTCTGTGACTACAGAGAAATCAGTAATTTCTCTCACTATATTATTTCCTACTTATTTTCCCTCTTATCTATTCATATGATACAGTAATTTCCTGCCTTGTCTATTATAACTTCCTATCTTCTGCTTGGTTTTATTCTTCCTGTGTTCTACTTTTAGCCTTCTCTTTTGAAATCTTTTATGCCTTTTTTTTTTTTTTTTTTTTTTTTTCCTTCCAGCGTTAGGTCCTACTTTTGAATGACCTTCCTGATACTATTGGCTATCATAAAATGAAGCAGTTGTTCTGGGAACAGAGGAATGGAATATCTTCCATTCCTCTGTTCCCAGAACAACTGCTTCATTTTATAGTGTATATTAAGCAAAAGTCTACTCACTACTCATTTTTACATGTGTCAGCACAACTGATTACTTTCTTTGTGTATAAGTAGCTCCATCCACAGTGTCAAATGTAGATACAAAATAAAAATAAGAAAAAATACAATACAATACAATAAACCATGTTTTCAGTTAGCACACAAATGTAATTGTGTCTTTTTCCCATTTGAATCTTTCTCCACAATGTCACGTCATGTATTCTCTAACAAAGACTGACAAAGATTTTGCAACGTACTCAATATCAGAATATCACAAATAATCTACCTATGCTATTGTACATTAGGGTATCACTAAAAATAGCATTCTTCCTGAACTAGAAATTTGATTGAGATCAGTAGATGGATGTCCCTAAGATATCTTCAGTCAGTTTGAAGTTAGAGTAGGGTTTAAATTTGTCTGAAGTTCCATATCCCTTGAGCTATTTCATTGTCTTCATTTTCTTTGCTTTTATTTTCCCTCCTTTAGATAATTCTGACTTGATATTTGTAGATGTCAAAGAGAGAGTATAACAGCTGAACAACATCACCAAAAGGATATTACATTTTCTCTAAGCTACAAGGCAGAAGGGATAGTACATCTTCTACAATCTGTCTTTATGAAGTGTTCTGATAGAAAATTTTGCCCTCATGCAGAAATTATTGCTGTAAGACATATTTTATTAGTGGGTGGTTTGAGTTGGAGATGGGCATATGAACCCCCGTATGGTCTTTTTTAGCCCAGAAGGGTTTATTGCCTGATGGCTGCAGCTGTAGAGGAATGGATTTATTGGCCTAGATTGTGCCTTTCTGCTCCTAAATTTCCATATTCCTTCTTTATCTGTATATGGGAGAATATACTCACTTAAATGTTAGGTTATCCAGGATAAAAAACAATTGTCTCTGTAAGTAATTACATGATATATTGCACACCTTCTTTCTTCCTTGTGATATAACCTGTCCTGGTAACTAGTCTAGGCACGGGGTGAAATGCTTACCCTCCCAACCCCAGGACCAAAATGTTACCTTTAATGTCTCACCTGGCCGATGTGCCTTTGGAACTGCCATGTTCATCACTCGCCCTCCATCCTGAGGTTTGGGGGGGGATGCGGTAAACCTGCAAATCCCCGACTCTGACGGCGTGCTTGAGGTCAGACTGTCTGTGTAGTCATTAGTCCCTGCCGTGAGCTGCTCTGACGACGTGTCTGATATGAAGCATTCTGTAATGGTGAACTTGGCATGTCTCAGCTGCTCTTCCATTTTTGCATGCTCATATGCTCTTGCTAGCTCTTCGTATGTCGAGGAGGCACTTTCTGTGGAGACCATGCTGCTTCTTGCTCGATCTAAACACCCAAAAGATAAACAGTGGGAGAAAGAAAACGTCTGTACAATACTTTCTGGAAGAAGAGAGAAAAGCATGACAGTGTTTCTTAATAAAATGCAGAACCCTTGAAATTATCATGGTGATTTGAATAAGTCTGCTTTGCTTTAAATGTCTCTACAATTTAAATTTAGTCAGTTGCTTGATAATTAGCGATAATCTAAAGTGAAGTCTCATTCTGCTAGCAGCATTATGTGGCTTAACATTAACTTCATAGTTTAGAAAAAATAACCTTTAATGCATGAAAAAGGTTTATTTTATTTTATTTTATTTCCTATCCTTTTTTTTTTTTTTTTTCAAAAAATAATTTCTCTGAAAGTTAAATGCTTTAAAAATGTTAGAAGCCCACAGAACAGATTTAGCAAAAACAGGAATAGTTTCTTAACATTATCCTTTTAATGAATCTCACAGATATTTCTGAGAGGTGATGTCTGAGTGGAAAAGATATATATATATATATATATTGTATCTGTTTCACCTTTTTTTTTTTTTTTTTTTTTTTTGAGAAATCCCTGAGAACAAAGGTCAAATATAAAGGCAGTGACTGATACACTTATGTCTGGTCTAGATGCCAATTGAAATATTAACTCATTTCATATACAAAAAATGGTCTTAAGAAAGCAATATTGTTTAGTAGCTACCAGTCTGCAGTGATTCAAGAGCTCTTTTAAATGCTGCTGAAGTTAATGGGGGCTTTTGTGACCTAGAAGCTGTTGTTTCTGCTGATTATTTTCTAAGAACTTCAATATTTTTAAACAAACGCTGCTACTGGAGATGTAAATGGCAACCGATACACTAAAAAACATTCTGGAAACACAGCACTGGTTGCTGTATAGTTAAGGGGTCAAATCACTGGTCAGTTGCACCCACTGCACTTCTACTTCAGTAGGCTGGAAGAGCATAGGACTTTCAGAAGTTCCTTAGGAAGGAGTCATGTTTCCTTATAAGATCCTTACAATTCCAGACATTATTGGTGATGTTCCATAAGCAGGCTTAATGTAATAGCTAATTCATAAAAATGGGACTTCCATGGCAGCCAGAAGCAACTATGTTGTTATTGGAAACCTTTATCTTTTTTATTGTATGCTAGGATCCTTGCACCAGTTTACATAGAATGAAAAGAACACTTGATAAATAGGACCATACATTATTTAAAATGACAAATGATTCAACAATATGCTGTAACTTGCTTAAGATGTTGAGCTGGACAGAACTTAAGGCTTTTAGTTCTTTCTTCCCTCCCCACCCCTCTCACTCTCCCAGAAACATCATTCTCTTTTTTCATTTGATTTGTAAATCAGACCAAAACCATATATATATATATATATATATATATATATATATATTCATCAACTGGAAGCTCCTGGAAGGCTGCTGTTTGCCAGTGGCATGAAGCAGTGTCTGTAAACACTGATGACACTGATGGTCATGTAGAGCTCCCAGTCTGGTCCATGAAGATCAGGACTTGCAGTTTCTCATATCCCAAGTCCTGGGGTGACTATTCCAGGAAGGATCTGCTTGAACACCTACTGTAGATTTGCTGAAAGTTCAGGGTGAATGTGAAATTTAGTTTCATCATAATTTTTCTAGTGCTATCTAGTTAGAACATTTCAAATTATTTAGAGCTATGAATGGCTGCAATGCATTTCTACTGAGCTTAAAAAGTACTATCTTGTAAACCCAGAATGATTTCTATATGTAATGCTAATTTCTGCCAAATATCAACTGCATCAACAAGATTCAGAAATCTCAACACCATATTGGAAAAGGGATCAAAGGCTCTAGGGGTGTTGATTGATGCTTACCTGAACATGAGCCAGCATTGTGCCCAGGTGGCCAAGAAGGCCAATGGCATCCTGGCTTGTATCAGGAATGGTGTAGCCAGCAGGACCAGGGAGGTGATCGTCCCCCCCTGTTCTGCTCTGGTGAGGCCACACCGCAAGTACTGTGTTCAGCTTTAGGCCCTCACTACAAGAAGGACATCGAGGCTCTGAAGCGTATCCAGAAAAAGGCTACAAAGTTGGTGAAGGGCCTGGAACACAAGTCCTGTGAGGAGCGGCTGAGGGAACTGCGGTTGTTTAGTCTGGAGAAGAGGAGGCTCAGGGGAGACTTTATTGCTCTCTACAGCTACCTGAAAGGAAGGTGTGGGGAGCTGGGGGTCAGCCTCTTCTCACAGGTAACTACTGACAGGACTTGAGGGAATGGCCACAAGTTGCACCAGGGGAGCTTTAGGTTGGAAATGAGGAGACACTTTTTCTCAGAAAGAGCAGTCAAGCATTGGGACAGGTTGCCCAGGGAAGTGGTGGTGTTGCTGTCCCTTGGGGTGTTTAAGCAAAGGTTGGACATGGTGCTTAGGGACATGATTTAGTGGGTGACATTGGTAGTAAAGGGATGGTTGGACCAGATGATCTTGGAGGTCTTTCCCAACTTTAAAGATTCTATGATTCTATTATTAGTTCAACTGACTCTTGAACACATTATTTGGCTACATCTACTGTGATGTTTATTTGGAAATTTTAAACATCTGAAGCATTTAGATTACACTGATTCTATACTTCCCCCAGAAATGATAATGCATAATACAGCTACATTTTGCCACAAGAAATCATTTCCTGAGCATGGTCTATACATTAGGAATCAGGAAGGAGTTCATTAACTGTCTAGAGGTATCTTTTGAATAGCGTTACCCTGTGAAGACAACATACAGGTCTGCAAGTTTAAGAGAATGAATTATGAAAAGATGAGAATTTCAACCTATAAATTACAGGTTTCAAGGGAAGTCAGATGCCTGTTCTTGCAGAGAGAATAAAAGCAGTCATATTAGTTCTCATGGTGAAAGGTGAGTTGTACCTACTGCTCTTTCTCTACAGGACACAGCTTTCTCACAAAACCCATGCTTTTCTTGCCAAATCAGAACAGAAGACAGGCAATTCCTTCTGACGAGGCCATTGTATGCCTAGATTCATTTCTGTCAGGCATACCTTGAAAGCTATTTTATCTTTCTTCAAGTGTAACCGTTACTAGATTTGCTTCATGACTACTCTTCTGCTTAGTCATTTACTCATTTATTCACCATATTTTTTTTGTCACTTGTTCAGTGGCGGGCAGAAGGAGAAAGCTTTATCTTTCTGTTACAATTGGGTTTATAATGTGAAGACATCAAGGAGAGATGAAGACTGCAGGCAGAATATGTATTCAGTGTCTCCCCACTTACCATCTAGAGGAAAAAAGCCTACGTTGTTTCTCGAGAAAATCAGAACTAACTGCTACAATATTCAGTGCTATGAATGGATTTTGGTTTGGACTCAAATTACAGACATTCCTCTCTCTCTCTCTCTCTCTCTCTTTTTTTTTTATTTTCTGCTTAGAATATCCTTACGAACACAGTACATCACTGGAAAAGGGAAAAAACAACAACAACAACAACAACAACAAAACACACACAAAAAAACCCTCAGTGTAGCTCAAACCTTAAAACATTTCCACCTTTGACCACGATATACTGTTGGTTGCCAATACTGCCCCTTCCTGGTCAATGACATTTCATGCAGCAAATTCTCCTACTTTTTCCTTCAAACACAGGAAATATAGAGCTTCGGCCACAAGAAAAAATACCATATCTTTCAAAGGACTCCAGTATGCATGTGGCACAAGAAAGTAAGGGCACAGTATTTGTAATCGTTGGAATTATATGCATTTGTGGCAACTATTATAAATAGTCTACTAAAAAAACACCCTGGCACGGAGTAAATAGCAGCACCTAATCATCAAACAAAGTATATTGAGGACCAAGAAGGTTAATCCAGCTACTGCTGACTCAGTTTTGCTGAGCAGCCTTGCAGAGAGACCTGTACCTGTGTCCTGTGAGGGGCTGACACTGTAGCTGTCGCTTTCCTTGTCCACGGATCCTGCTGGCCTGGGGGTGGGAAGCCTCCAGTCTGTGGTGAGGGTATGAGCTGATATGGTGGGGTGAGGTCTGTTGAGGGTCCACTGACTAGCATAGCGGTTGCGAGCTGTGGGTCCGGTTTTGGCACTCCTCCTTGTGGTAGGATCTGTGATGGATAACAGAAAGTGTCTTTGCCACTAGGCTCTTGAATAGACAAAGAAACAAGCCCTGTCAGGAGGGACTGGCCACTCATTTTGGTTAAGAAAGAACACAAAACATTCTTTATGGGAAAAAAAAAAAAAAGGTAAAAGCATTTTCTTGAAATACCCTCTTTCTAATAAAAATGGAGCAGCTGAAGAACTGAGCCAGCCTCCCATTGACATGTTCATTAATCCCATACAACCAGTTCTCCAGCAACAAAAACACTCTGAGATGTGAAACAACACATGGCAAATAGACCTGGTCAGGGATTTCACACCACATCTCAAGTGAACTCTCAGGTAAATTATTAGTGTAGATGTGCCCTCAGAAACCCTCCCCCCCTCCCAAAACAGGCATCTTCTCTCAGTTTGTAAAAATATGTGGTCAGAAATGTGGTGGCATAGTTTTGTATTCCAGCCATTTCACTAATACTTTTATCATATTATGTTATTAATCAGCTAGAGTTCCCAGATTTTTTTTTAGCAAGCAGACAGGATGCATGGCATACCCTATATTAGATCCCTCAGAGTTTCAATAGTGAAAGGTTTTAAAGATCTGACTGTTTTATAAAACAGTAAATAAAATTTCTTAAACTTTAAAAATCATCTGTTACTTTTGTAAGGCTTGCAACTTTTTATTTTTTGTTGTCCTAGAGATAATCTGGTGACCAACTGAGGGAAAAGGAACTATTGACAAAAAATGACTTCTATGATTTTGTTAAAAATAGTTCTTCTGTAAAAGTGAAGCTGGTATACCCTAACAAAGCAAGTGGAATAGGAAAAAAAACATTATTTAGCAAACAGAAAATGACTAAATCAGCACTGAAATATTTCTTTTTGAAGCTTCTGAAAGGCTATTACTAACAATAGAGAGAAAAGGTATTAGAAATGAAAAATTCAAATATATTCAAATGTTCTTTGGCATTCAAAAGGTGAAGTCATCAGTCTTTGAGGCAAGAGACTTCAGCAGAAGTAATTTAAAGAAAGAAAGAAAGAAAAAAAAAATACCCAGATAATGAATCTGAGTGTTGCTTCTCCTAAGCATTCCCAGTAAGAATATGCATCCTGTTGCTTCTAAGAAGCAAGTAATTTATTTGCAAAAACCAGCTATGGTCTGTTTCTTCTTATATTTCACATATTACACCCGTCCGGGGGGGGGGCCCCCCCCCCCCGGAAAAATATGAGCTCAGCGCCATTGATAACTGATCCTGCTGGTCATGCAACACGTAACAGCCTCACGTGGATAACAGCCAAAAGCACACTTGGCACAAAGCTCCTAGCACAGACTGTCTGTATAAATCACCCAATTGTACTGACTGTGGAAAGTTGTCATGGGGCTGCTGCATGGCCAGAAGTGAGCCTCGTCCCTGCTTCAAGGAAAGTCATGAAGGGACTGTCAGAGGGAGAGTGCTCATGGGAAAACACAGGGCATGGTGCTGGGACTGTTTGGTCTGGAGCAGAGAAGGCTTGGTGGGCAGGGATGCTCTGATGCTCTGACTCACTAGTCTTTCACTCACAATTTGGATGAGGCCTGCTGCCAGCATGCAGAAGGTCAGCACTAGTCCTGCTGAACATGTGCTGAGCAGTAGTGCTGCACCAGCTGTGCTGTGCCTGTGTAAGGGACTTTGTAGCAGGGACTCTGCAAGGTCCACTGCCTACGTGTTGGAAAACAGCAAGCACCTGGTGCCCCAGCTATTAGACAGCCCTGCTGTCACATGCTGAAACACAGATGAAGAATGCTGAGGTGAGCAGCAAAAAGGTTCATGAAACAAAAAGTTTTATAAACACAAAATAATTAGATGGCAACTTAAAAAGGGCTCTACTGGGAAATTTGGCATTCACAGTGTATGCTCAGACCAGCACCTCCACAACCTCTGAGCCATGGGTCCTGCACAAGCAGCTTTACAAAATCTCACAGCCCAGCTTCTCTCAAAGCTGTGTCTTAAATCCAGAGAAGGCAACCTAAAAGTGTTCGACCCAGTTCTGTGCACTGCTGCAATCAGATCTTTACTAAATAAAAACTTGTTGGTAGATTTCTATTTCCAAACCCAGGCTGGACACAGATCACACTCTTTCATGAGTTAAATCCCAACTCAATCTGAGGAAAGTCTCTCAATGACTCCAGTGGTCAGAAGCACATAACTGCACACACACAAAAGGGAGTAGGAGTGGAAGAGACTGGTGTTATAGACTGCTGTGGTATGGGACAGGCAGGTAATTTTGGGGTGGTACCTCTTTCCTTATTAGAAAAAGTAGAGTTTGAAAACAATTGAGAGTACACTGGTTGCTCAGATAAACTTGATCTACTAACATGATAAAAAGATGTATGATTTTTTTCCGCTCTTACCAGACAGGCTAGCCAGCATACACATGAACCGAAGGTGGGAGAAAAGAGTGGTACCAGAAGGAAAACAAATGTTTTACCTTGAGTCTTCTCATTCAAATGACATGACTCTCCATAGATGAAAAAGGGATTCCAAATGACCGTACTAATCTAGTCCTCAAGAAATAATGAACCATAACTTATAGATCTCGGAGCTAGAAAATCATCAAGGTCAGGACTACAACAGCTATAATTAATAAAGATTGGGGTGGTAATGAAAATTAAATGAAGATTTTTCAAATAATCTACATTCTAGGTGATTCACAACTGAAATTTCAGCATTTATCTTCACCAAACTCACCAAGTTCACCAAATTCTAAAACTATCAGGGGATGAAAATAATCCAAGAGATTTTAGAGATTGCATACAGCTAGTGAATGTATTTCTTCAATCTAGTAAATTTCATTTACATAGATATGGAATACATTCTTGAGAGAAATTAAGAAGGATGGATTGCAGAAGCATATTCATTTATTTTAGTTTTTAATCACTGTAATTCAACATGAAGATGTCTGGGAAAAGTAATTTACCATAATAACTAAAACTAGAAATACAACTTTTTCAGAAAAGCAATAATGAGAAATGTATTTCTTCCCTGAAGGAGACATAAGGATGGAAGACATTTTGAAATACAATACAGATTGATCACTGAGAAAAAAAATGCATTAGACATTAAAAGCCATTAAGCTAATTTACTCAATAAATTCTAGAAATTAAAAACTAGCATGAATTTGGTTTAATGAAAGCCAAGTATGAATTATTTTAAATTACACCTACATTTCAGATACATATGCAATTTTTACCATATTGAATTACTAAATGCAATTGTACAAGAAATGGTCTCTGCTGACCTAAATAGATTTCTCTCAACTTTCAGATTAAAGAAAAAACAAACAAACAAACAAACAAAAACAAACAACCCCCCCCCAACACATAAGGATACAAATGCAGGAGCACCACATTCATTTTCTTAAACCTTTCTCCTCTCCAGATAACAAATCCTCCTATACTCTTACTTGTTCCTGGCCGGGCATCAGAAACATCCACCAGTGGTCCTGTAGCCTGTGACACAGACTGGTAATGTACTGTGTGGGTGACAGTCAGTGACTTCTGCTTAGACGTCTCTCCAAAGTCAGCATCGGTTAGTAGAACTGTTGATCTGTCATCTGTAAGCAAAAATACTCATCAAATATTGAATAAAGAAATTCATTTTTGTCTTCATAACAGTTTTAAAATAAGTTCCCAGATTTGTTTTCATCTTGGCTTCACCAAAGACAATGCAGTTTCCATTTCTGTGCAGGGCTGGAGATGGTTTTTAAGTGTGCACAGCAGCCTGGGAGCCTCTGGGTTTAATTGCATATTTCACAAAAAAAAAAAAACAAAAACAAAAAAAACACACAAACAAAAAGGAATATGTGTAGTTTTCCTGTCCTTATTTGGGATTTCACCTTGGAGTTGTGCAACTGAGACAGGCCATTAAGCATCCTTCCAAAAACCCTGTTGTGTGTAAATATTTTTGGCCATAATTCTTTCTTCTCCGCCTTTTGTATGCTGCCCTGTTTCCTCTTCATTTTCAGAGGACTCAGCTGATTCCTTCAACAACATATTATTATTATTATTATTATTATTATTATTAGCATAATTAGTAATGTCCTCAGTGTAATCACCCAAAGGAGGTCTTCCCCAAAGGAGGTCTTCAGGTAATATCACTGACTAGCCCTTCCAGTCGTCTTTTTTTTTTTTTTTTTTTCCATGGACAGAACGATGGACATGACCCAAGACTTGTCTTAGGGTTCTGCTTAAATTTAAGCACCTCAGTACCCTACTAAAGATAATGGAAACACTCCTGCAGGGCAATTATGCACCATAAAGTCCAATAAAAACTGTTCTGCAAGCTAAGGACTAAGCCCTACCAGCTCTCTCTGCACCAAAGAGTCCTTCTTACAACAAACCTCACTACCGTAGGTCTGAAAGAGGAGCTCCGGAGAGCTTTATACAAGTCATATATGTTTCTCACAGTATAGTCAGTCCTGCTGTTTGTCAGCTTTCCTGTGTGCTGCAAAGAAAGTTGTAACATGAAGCTGGACCTTTGGAAGGACTGGAAAAAAGGCTGAGCACTGACCTTTGCTGCTGTACAGTTCTGCTGTACAGCATCCCACGGGTTAAGGTATGTTCATCGAATTTCTGTACAGACCTTTCAGCCTGCAGGAAGCTAGTGCTATACAGATTTTTTTATTTTATTTTTTTTTTTTCCAGCTGTGAACACCTTATTGTATTTTTTTCACTTCAGAGAGGAATCTGGTCTACTTGACTGTGGAAGGGTTAACAGTGATAAATCTTCCACTGAACCTGTATCTGCAGAACAATTATGTGCATGCTATCAGATTTTCTTTTACATTCTTTTCAGTCTTTTTGTCTATTCTTGCTATGCTATATAGCTTTATGATGCATTTCTGAGGGTACTGGCAGCAACAGGGCTTCTATCCATTTACTGATGTGCAGAGGATGATCCACTTCTTCTAAACATTCCTTTTTTAAAAAAAAATATTTTTAATCTTGACAAGACACTGTTAATGTGAACAGTGCACAAAAACATAACTAGCATTTTTTACCCAAAGAAGGCCATAAATATAATGAGCATTATGAAACCAAATTATTCTGTCTCTGGCAAAAGATGAGCTCTTATTCAGGTTGGGAATAAAGCCTCTTGGCAGTAAACTATGTCAAAGCCTGCCAAAGTGACTACTTATTCTGAATGCTTTGTGTAGAGCTGTCTATTTCCAAGGCACTGATCGCACTGCTATAGTTAAGGTACTAATGTTATTTCCACTATAACCCCCTATTGCTCAGCAATTGTAACTCAAAAGTAAAAGCTGTCTTTAGGATGAAACTTGGCACAAAAGACTGCATCAAAGTGGTGAACTTTGGGAAGCTCAAATTTAAAAAAATAAAACGTATGTTTTTCAGGGGAAGTGTAGGTCTCCTCTTCAAATCCACTGCACTGTGAAATGGCACGCCACTATGCCAGACCCTATGAGGTGTGGCAGGGTGTGGGATTAAAGCTGCTTGTTCCTCCCCAGTATGGACATGGATAAGAGATGGAGAGATGCTGCTCCTGGTTTGTGGAGCCTTCTCCAGCTATGCAGTCCCTGAGGTGCTGCATCCATCAAAGAATTTCTACATAGATTTTGACCCCCAAAGTTAAAATTTGTACAAGGTCAGTCATTCTGGAGTGTCTTTCCACAGTCTGTACCCACAGAGTCATGAAATCAGGCTATAGCTCTACTCTGTTGAGACTTCAGACATCTTTTGTTTTGATTATTTGAAAAAGGCAAACAACTCTGTTTACATGACGCTTCAGCTATGTGCCAGCCACATAGGAAATACTGTTTTCTGAAGTGTAAAATATTTTAGATTTGAATTTTGCATAGACAAACAAAAGTTGAAACAGATCAATATGTTGATCGTGTAACTTGATACGAACAAGTGGATACAACATGCAACATGTAAGTTTTAGATGTCAGTTTGAAATCCTTGAATACCAATTTTGTAGTTTCAGAATTTCATTTTCATTTTCCTTATATGTAATGTCAATGATCCAACTGTTTAGTCAAAGTCAATAGAGAAATCAAAACAAAAGTCTTTAAACTGCCAGTCTTCATTTTCTCCAAGCTTCTCTTTCCACTAGTTTCATTTTCCTAATGTTCTGAATTATTCTAAATATTATACTGAGACTACTGAAAGCAGAAACTGATTCAAAGGGGAGAAAAAATGGGAGATTTAAATTAGAGGTTAGGAGGAAATTCTTGTCTCAGAGAGATGTGAGGCAGTGGAACAGGTTGCCCAGAGAAGCTGTGGATGCTCCATCCCTGGAGGTGTTCAAGGCCAGGCTGGATGGGGCTTTGAGCATCCTGATCTAGTGGGTGGCATCCCTGCCTATGGCAGGGAGTTGGAACTAGATGATCTTTAAGGTCCCTTCCAGCCCGAGCCATTCTATTATATGAAAAGAAACAGTTAATTTCTCAAATGTGACAAATAACTCCGTAGCTCTTCCTTCTTGATGCATGCAGTCAGAGGAAAGGTCTGAGGTAAAGGATGTCCAGCGGAAGTGCTTGTTTTATTAACTGGTGAAAACAAGCCCAACAATAATTTACCAATGGTCTCCATTGTGTCCCTCTCCTCAATCAGAAGTTGTGCTCTGGGAATGTCTATGTGCATCCTCAATGTTTGCTGCTGCTTATTAAGTGTATCTGATGTCCGGGTATTCTTGCTGGAAACAAAAGAGAGGCAAACACAGTAAGATTCAGCCTAACTGAAAAGATACTTGCAAACTTGCTAACTATAAGTCTGCCCATCTCAAACTAAAAGTAGAACAAATTAGCAAAATACTCATACATTTTATATTCCCCTCTTTAGAACAAGTACATGCTATTATTTTATTGCACACGACAAGGCATTTAGATGAATGCACAGTGTCAAGGGATTGGTCTATTATTTTTCAGCAGGGATCTTTTGAAAATTTCATATAGCTTTCTACAAGTGTTGTCATATAAGGAAATTAATAAAAAGTTTGTAAGATTGACCTTTTCTTTCATTCCTTATGAATGTAAGTAAAGAAATATGTAGCTGATCAAGCAGGTTGGTAGGAAAATGTCTTCTAGTAATTTCTAATTATTTATAAAATTTTCATTATTTTTCCTCAGATAAATTCCAAGCGTCACTAGAATTGATAAATGAAAAAGCAAACAAATGACTAGAGATTTAATTAATACTGACAAATTGCACAAAATAAATAAAGGTTTTAGGTCCATTGATGCTGCAAGAGTAAAACTGCAAATCTTGTTTGCATTCATGGATTATTTCTAATTGATGGATGTGATATTCTAAAAATGAATCTAAAACAATTATTCTATCATCATGCAAATTGAAACAATTTCATTTTGAAGTCTGTGTACCAGAAAATGACTTCTTAATTGAACTGTCTACCAAAAGCAAAGGAAAATGGATAGTAAAATTCAGTGCTACAACCATTTCCAGTACAGAACTTGCACCAAGAAATCTTCAGGCTGCACTAAAAACACAGGAACCTTTTACCCTTTCAGATGTAATTACTCTGTTGAGAAGAAGAAATATTTGCAAATACTTGTTTAGGTAAGATGGCTGAGAAAAATTAAGACAAATGACCTATTGGTGTGATTCAAGTACTCACATATCAAAGGACTTTAAAATTCAGTAGAGGGTCATTTTCTGGTACAAGGTAACTGCAAATCATTCACTTCAATTCTCCTTGGGCAATGAATTATTGTTATTAATGGAATCTTCAGAGGACTATTAAGCTGCATGATGATAAGCTCACTCCTTTCCTAAGTGAGTGCCTCTACGTAGGAGTTTAATGCTACTTTGATGCATGCTAGATGAGACCACATTTCTAGCAATTTGCCTTAACTTTCCTGCTGTTTCCATGCCAGCAGGACCTAACTATTCTAGGTTTGGGGGTTCCCTTATGTCCTTTTTATGAATTTCCTTGTCACTCAGTTGTCAGAAATTCTGACACAAATCCAGGACTAAGACCTTCAAGACACACAGCTACATAACTCTGATTCTCACCTTCTTTTTTACCCTCCTCTTGTGGTCCCCAGCATGATCACTATCTATCCATCTCACAAACTTTAATGTCTCTGTCTTTCAGAGGTCAGGCAGTACTATTGCTCTGATGGTACAGATGGATAGCTGAAATGCATTCAGACAGCCTACAACTGGTTCATGATTTAATCATTCTGAAAGCAAAATATCAGGAGAGCTACCCAGGGCTGCCAGACTTGTTCCCATATGTAATCAGTGGAGAATAGTAGTCACGGTGTCTTATTAACCACATAAATTTTCAAAGACATTTAGGATTCACAAATGCAGATAAATTTCACAGTGACGTTCTCAAAGTCTCTGCAAAGTCTCTGCATGGATTAGATGCCACTATCCTATCGGTTTCCACTCAAGCTGCTGAAATGTTATGTGAATTGGAGACTAATATATTATCTGCATGCCAAATATGCATGAATAGATGCCCTTGAAAAGTCAGGCCACACTGGGCTTGTTCAAGATTACACAACAAACCTGTGTTCAAACAGAAAACTGAATTTGTGAGATCCAATTTCAAATAAAAATCAATAATTCATTAATTATTGGATATGTTCAATCAGATACATATACAACTCATGTAGCAAAAAATCAAGTCCAATAAGTGCATCCTTGCACCCTTCACCTGCTCACCAGAGCTTTAGGAGGCAAAGTGATCAAACCACACATCTTCCTCAGAGAATGCACAATACAGAATGCTCTAACCCTGGCATCATGGTTAGAGCTAGAAGCTCTTCTGCAGTACAAACACTCTGTATTCGTACTATTGCAAAGTATTCAACCGTACAGAAAGAATTGTTTGCACCACAAAGGGCAAGAGGACAGTTCCCCAGCTTTTTAGCTGTACTGTTCACCTGCCCAGAGGGAACTCTGAATTTATTCTTGGAGAGTAATTCTCCAGGGAGAAATATTCTCCAGGGAGAATTTAGTGCAAAATGTGTGGAAAGTCCTTCAAGTCAGAACTGAAACCTAAGCCTTTTTATGTTCAGGAAGATTCCCTACTACTAATCTTGAGTTATGCCTCATCTTGTGTGATCTCTCTCCTCTTTCTTACTGGTCTAATTTCTTACTGGTCTAATTAATTCTCTATGCAGCATCACTGTGGCATGGAGTGTCCAAACACAGGACAGGCAATTGGCAGTGCCAAGAAGGTTGCTGCTAATTAGCATGTAACCTCTTTCTGGCTCAATGAATTTTAAATTATTTTCTGCAGACCACAATAACTCAACTGTCAGCTTAAAAAAACTGAAGTGCCAACAGCAATTATGTGCCTCTAGGACTTGGCAGTGAGGCAGAGATTTTTAGTATTGCAATTTTGAAGTTTGGTGACGAAGTATTTTCTAACCTAGCAAAATTCAGGCATCCAAGAGGCTCAGCCTCGTGGATGAGGAACCCAACAATTAATTCTTTAAAGGGAGGAAACACATCTACCTGTATTTTCATTCATCTACAGATACAACTTAAAACTGAAACATGTGCTGTGTGTCTATTCTTTACTTGTCAGACCTGGTAATGATCTGTGTGTAATATAGCTCATTCTCTCCAGGTCATTGAACCTCTGAGCTCCAATTTGTTAGAGACTAGGAGCCTGTCTGGGGAACAAGTCAGTTTATATTTGCTGTATTGCTTTCCTCTACCCAAGTGTCTGCTTTGGGCCACTATTATAGACAAATACTTGGCTACACCTAAGCCTTTGGGTCTGATTGAGCAGAGCTTTTATGTACAGTCTATGGATAAAAAAGCCTTCTCCAGAGCCAGTACAGTGCATGATACATTTTGAAAGAGTGCAAGTGCACATAGTTATAAGGATATCTCCTCTTTAATATTCTTCCTAGATATGTAATAAAAAAATACTTATCTGAGTGACTGAAAATGTCCGTATGCACAGCAGAGTGTTAGATCAAGCTGGTTTTGTAAAGGGATAAAATGTATCGCTCTGTAAAGTCATTCTGAGTGCTTGCTGCCAAATCAAGAGTCAAGCCACCTCAGTGTTTCCTGATGTCTAAGCTGGTTGTTGTAAAAACATACAAGAAACTAAATTTTGTAAATAATCTGCCAGTCAAGGGGATTTTCAGGGAGAAAATATTCCTTATCCTGTGTTCAAAATTAGAAAGCTCAGCCAATTGCTATACCAATTCACAGTGAACAAGTACAAAAAAGTTGGCTGGATCTATGCTTTCACCCCAAAAAAGGTCAAAAAGCTGTGATTGTACAGCAGCAGAGATCTTTATTTTTTAGTTTAAAGTATCAGCAATAAGTTGTGCAGCTCCTGTTAAACTGCTAACTGCTGGGGCTTACCCTGCTCCCCAGATATTTGACTTAAACAGCCAAAGCTGGCAACTTTCAAAGCAAAGACTCAAGCTCCATTCTTAATCTGCTTTACACACACTTATAAAAATCTCCTCAAACGGGAAGATACACAAAGCTCTCTCCATCCCTCACACCTTCTTAGCAAGCAGGAAATCTCTGCTTTATATCCCATACTCAAGTGGCAAGACAAAACCAATGACCACCCTCTTCCTTGATATTTGTAACACAGCAGATTTTGGTGAAATCTAAAAAATATAAAATATCAGAAGCTTTATAGTATGTTACTATTGCTTGGAAAGGGCTTTTTATCCTTTGATTATTAACATGCTAAATCTTCAGGAGCATATAGAGTTGGTGGGTGGCTCAGGTTTTTGGTTGGGGGTATTTCATAGCTGTTTTAGAAGTAACTGAGCATGTTCAGTGTAGAAAGCTAATCAAAATAGCATCACTTTGAGAGTTCCAAGTTAAGAGGCTTCTCCATATGTAGGACCTTAAAGTCCTGCCTTATTATTCATTTGCCTTTGTTCACACTTTAAGAGAAGTATAAAATATGACTATTTAATAACAATAAGGTTATTTACAAATAAATGAATGGGAGAAAATGAAAGGAGAAGCAAAAAGAAACAGTGGCAGACAGTTATGTAGAAAACCAACTCTCAACTAAAGGCTAGAAAGGGATCCAACTGCTTCTGAGTGTATCAGGGTTAAGGCAGAGGTTTACTAGTTTTGCAGAGGTGCTATGTGTGGTTGTCAATGGGACCGAATATCTTCATCCAGAAGTTGCATACTGAAGTCCATGCTGGGTTTCTTTAAGGAACAGGCATACTGCATATGCTAATCTGTGCCCTTTTTTTGTGTCATGAAAATGTGTTGCAGCACTTCTCCTTGAAGCTGCTTAAACCTGCCATCTGCTGCTAGCAGGGGTTTCTATGTTGCAAAAAAGAACAATGTGACCTGAACTGCATGACCAGTTTTGTTAAAATCAATGGGACTGTTCAGGTGTATTTGGGAACTGATGTCATAGAGCTGAGTTCACATTAAAACCATCTGTCACCATGTCTTGGGTAAGTGTATTCTTAGCAGATGAAGCTTATCATGGGTGAGGAATTTTAGAGTATGCTTCATTTGATAAAATATCCATGAAATCGCAAATTTGTTGCTTAAAAATAAAAAAGATTTTCTAGCAAGTCAAAGCTCACTTTAACTTAGAAATATTCCCTTGTCGATCCCATTTTCAAATATAAGCAGCAGATTTAAAGTTCACCATTTTCCCCAGATAAAACAATAAATACTGTATATATGAAATTTCCATCTCTGAAGGAATTGAGATGCCACAATAGTCATTCTGTTGCAATTCCACAACTGAATTAGATTTCTGGTTTCTGAATTGATGGAGCAGAACTGAAAAATAACAAATGGATTTTCCTGCTCTTATACACCTTAGAGTATAAGCAGCTACATAAATATAACTGCAGTATTACATAAATAAAACTATAAAGTTTAGAGATATTCACATCCAGGCACTTACTGCCTTCAAACCCATGATCTCAAAAGAGCAATTTCTTTGGTACATATTATGCAAATGTTTTTCTGAATAGGAAAAATGTCCAAATTAACCCACATGTATTCTATAATTTAATCCACTAATACAAGAGATGGCAAATTTTACTATTGTGTTCTGTTACAGGACTGACCACAAACTGTCTGTTTTCTCGTATTTCTAGCCATCAGTGTATCCTAGTTTTTAACAGAGAGTCAAATGGTGTGTTTTGAGAAAGGCTTTAGGAATAGACATCTCTTTTTTTCCCTATAACAATTTTTAAATATAATGCCATAGCTGACAATTATTTTTCAATTTAAGAAGATTGAATTTATTCTTACCTCATAAGCATTTCAGCCAAACTCTTTGCATCTAGAAGAAAACAGAAAGGATATCAGGAGTTGCTATCTGTTTGTATCACAAATGAAAACGTATGTGATAAATGGATTATTAGGAAGTGATTTGAATCAGCCATATATAAGACTACTGTCAATTCTCAGATCAGTAATGAAGATAAAATAGTGTCTAAAAGTTTCTACTTTTGTTGGAACTGCATTTTACTACATTAGATCTTTCTGCCCCAAAGAGCCCTGTTTAGTTCCTCAGTAGCACTGAAAATGCTTAGAGATCTACAAACAACTATTGGTTTTGAAGAAAAGGGAGCATGGAATAATATAGACTTTAACTGGAAACAACTACAGACACTCTTTAGAAATGCAGCTATTTTAACAACCAGCAGGGCTCTCTGTTCCTTCATGCCATGGTCAGCAAGAGAGAGGGTGAGGAAGGAAGAAAGGGCAAGAGGACAGAAATGCTGACATCCATCTCTGGGCAGGAGCTGACGCTGATCTGGATGAGCAATTGCCAGCCTGCCATTTTCAAACCCAACCTGACTGCATGGAGGAGGTGCGAGGGAGGTCTCCAAGGAGACTGGTTGATCTCAGGTATGAATGCTTTGCAACTAGCAATAATTCAAAACTTTTGGGTCTTCGGAGGGCTGTCTATATACAAAACAGGAGGTAGCTGATTCCCGCTTGGATCAGCCCTGCAAAATGAGGTGCTGCTGATTGAGAAATATTCCCTTTTGTCATTGCTGCTATTATTAACATAAAACCCTTTGGGGATATTATTATTATGGTAAATACCAGATCAAAGTACACAGCTGAAGGTTGGTTCACCCAGTGTTCTTCAGGTAGCTTCGCGTGAAACTTTATAAACATACAATAATGATTTCTGTGGTATTATTTCGCAAAAAGACAGCTACACTTTGCCACTAAACAAACTCACTTGAAAATGGGAGATCAGAGTCCCTAAATAACAATGTCACAGAGCAACAAAGCAGCCTTTTGTGCAACCAGGTAAAGCAAATCTGAGAAGAAAACAATTCAAGTTCCTAATCTTCAAGGAACTCTCCTGTTAGATGAAACTTTAAATTTCTTCTCTTATCTCCTGCTTGTAAATCTACCTGCATCTTCTAAGACATTTACTGAATTTGTCTTTGTTTTCTCCCTCTCACTTCTGAAACCCTTTTTATTCCTTAATAACCTCTTGGGTCTCCTACACCTATTGCAATTTCTTTTGTCTGTGATCCTATATAAATTCCTGCCTTTAAAATTCAGAGGATGCAGGCAGAAACAACCACCAACTTAATACATCGCTCTGGTTACATTTTTTATATTTGTTTTTAAAAGGGATAAACTAAGTGCTCTTTTTATTTTTAACAAAACATCTTCCACCAACTTTCTGCATTCAGTTTCTCTGACACCATGCCAGCTTGCCTGTCTTAGACTTCATTCCTCACAATTACTGTTGGAGCTGAAATTCTGTGCTTCTTCTAGGTCTGCTTGTTCCACTCCTTTATTTTTAATCTTCCCCTTATTCCTTTTCAGCACAAAGAATGGAAGATTCCTGCTGAAAGGAAGGACTCTGTCTGAGATGTCTGATCTTATTCAAACAGCGCTACATTTAGGCATATAGACTTTCTGTTTTTTTTTTTTTTTTTTTTTTTTTTTTGCTATGGGATTGACTTTTGCTGTGAACACTCTTGTAAGTGCTTCTACATAGTACAATACCATGAGGAAAACACCTTTATCATCAGTCAGAAGGCAAAGTTCCAGCATGCTGCTGCTCCAAATGACACCACACAGATAGTTTTCCTACTGACTTCTAAGGACCTAGAAAGGGATTTAGATCTTCTGAAGAAGGAAAAAAAAAAAAAAGAAGGAAAAAAAATCTGTTTCCAAGTCTATTTTATTTTTATTTTTTATTTTTTTTATTTTATTTTATTTTATTTTATTTTATTTTATTTTACTTTAAGCAATCTTTATGATGTTTCCTGTTTTGTGTTGTTGTAGCAGCACTGGGATCATGTAGAGCCTTGATGCACACATTTTCCCTCTGGCACACTCAGTAATGGTGATTTAATATACAAATATTTCTTTCACTCAGAGAGTGGATTTGTAAAGCAATGGCTACATCCTTGACTGAAGATTGTGGATATTTGTGCAAGTAGTGCACAACTCAAGGAAAATGAAAGCAATAGACTTGAAGATTGACTGACCTCTTTCAGTTCCTTTCTAGATTTGTTTGGCAGGATTAAATGACAATATTCATGGGATTTTTGAAACAACTTCCCTCATATATTCTCAGATGCTGCACAGCTGTGTTTCTGGGAAAGATGTTATGCTTTCACCATTAAACATGTCTCATATTCAAATGCACATTTACATATGCTCTTCGTCAAGGGGATGCAAAGGATCAAATTGTCTGTGCATCTTCAATCAAAAATAAAATGAGACTTCATGCAAGATCATATCAAAAACTGAATGTACTGCAGAAAATAAAATAATAAAGTCAGTGGGATTTAATAGACTAAGAAAGTTGTTGCAATGGACAGCAATATTAGTAAAGATAATGGCGGCTTTACTGGACACACAGTCTGGTGTAGGACTGGACCAAAACAAAAGTCCCAAGAAGATAAGGGATCTTATGTATTTGTCAAAGGAAAACCACAAACCTTAAAGCCACTGAATATGATAATAATGTGTTCAAAACATCAGCTACAGAAGAAATGTTAGTTTCACAAAATAATGGGTATAGGCTGCAGACTACTGTACTGTATATTTCCTACATGACACATTTCATCAGCAAAGTGAGAAAGCTTCATAAAAGGAATCAATATCCCAGCCAGTGCCCTGTCTCCTTGCTTTTGCGTAGGGAAAATGGGGCTCAGAGAAGCTATGGATGACTGACTGAAGGTGACAATCTCCTGTCCCAGCCAAGAATCACCCTTAGTGAACAAGTCAAACTTTTCTCAATGGTTTTGTCAAATGACTGCACCAACAGACATAGACTCAGCAGCCCTCAGCAGCCCTCAGTTTCATTTGCTTCTTTAAAATACTTAACACATTTGGTTTGCCACTTGGGAAATCAGGGTCCATGATACAGTTTTAAATAGCACACTGCTGCTTTTGAACTACCGTGCTGCACTGACACTTTCTGCTTGGGTTAAGGTGAGTTGAGTTTAAAAGCAAAGGGAAAACTATTTCAGTGGTCGTGGAGCTAGGTTAATAGTGGAAAGTGGTAAGTCATCATGTTTCTCTGCTCTAATGTGTGCTGACCTACGGAATCGCTGCATGAACCCTAGCACTCAATTGACCTTCTTGTGCCTTGACCTGTGGAACTACTAAATTTGACAAAAACTCAGGGTTTTGCTGAAAACTACATTTTCCTTCTAAGCAGAGTACTCCTGGAAAAATAAAATCATACTATGCATGGCACAGGAGGAAGACAAGGGTTTATGCATTCCTATGTGCTAAAACAAGCAGTAAAATGATTAAGAGTGGAGAGACTACTGCTTTAGTGCCATATTTACCCCACAAACTGGAACCAGGACCTCATCTGTCTGTAAGCATAAATCTAAATGTTTGCATGAAGGATATACTGCAAATAAATCTGCAATTCCCACTCATCTTTTCAAGCAGGTTTGAAGAAAACACATCTCCTGGAGCAATAAAAGCAAGAATTATGCAAGTTATTACTTGCATAAAATTGCTTAGAAGGTCCCACAGTGGAAAATATATTTCTGATGTAGACTGAAAGAAAGTAGCTAGTAGGTTTAGAATCATGATTTAGGAAAAATGTGTCCTGAGTCTCAAGAAACCCCACCAGATAATATATATCATATCAAGTGATAATGACAGGATATTTTCCATTTTCCATTCAAAATGAATTCAGAAGAAAGTTGAATATGGTAACAACTACAGAAGAACAATTTTTAGATAGGAGATCAGGAAAACATGCAAGCAGGAGTTTTCTGGAGGATTTACTAAGGAGTTCTCTGGAACAGCAATGCTGATTATGACTAAGACTTTTAGAACATGAAGTATTCTCCAGAAGAGCAGAAATGGCTAACATTAGGTCAGTCTTCAAAAAGAATGAACAACAGAAAAATCTGAATTACTGTCATCTGATCTTGGCAATGAGCAAAGGGGATGGAAAAAATGGTGAGTCTTGATGAAATGAATGAAAGGAGACTGACTACAAGTCTATATTAATTGACCTTAATGATTCAATCAGCCATCTCAAGCTAAGTATTTTGATGAGAATAAAATTCACTCAGAATTGTTGATGTTGAAAAAATTCTCATGGAGATAGGATTAGGTAAATTCTACATATTATATTTAAATTTCTTTAGAGCAAAACTTTTGTAGTTCAAAACATTTTACTAAGAAAGTAGCAATGATGCAGAAAATTAACATGGCAACCATCACATATAATTTCCAACATATAAATTGATACGTATTAAAATACAGTTTTAAATGAAGTATTTATTATCTTCATGTACCATGGAATGTTACTCTGTAGTTTTCTCAGTGGTAATAAGTAAATAAGATAATATCTAATAAAAGTTTGAAAATGACATAAGAATTTGGTAGCTAAAATATAATGAAAGTAATAGGTCACCAATCTGGATCATCAGGTAGGCTGATCACAAGCTAAAAAATTATTTATATTTATCTATATTATATGACCACATGGTTTTATATATCAAGAATACAAGCCTTAGCTGTACAATGGAGAAGTTATCCTGTTGCACTGTAGAGAATTGTCAGATGATCTCAGTGGATAAGAAATTAAAGGCAATCTCTTAGTATAATGTTGCAGCCAAAAAGGCGATTCTCAAGGGAAGGAGAAAATATAAAGGACAAGAAGAAATATTTTTTTGTCTCTGTATCAGGTGCTGATGTGTGTGTTGCTGGAATACTAAATTCATTCCTAACATACACAGATGAGGAAAGGTACTGGTAGATTACAAGGGGACAAGAGAAAGACCTTTAAAAGAATGAATGATGGGATAATTACACAGAAAGATTCAAGAAGATTAATCTGTTTAGTTTACCAATTAAAATATTAAAGAATTACTTGATCACTACCATATAAAAAAAATATCCTCAAAGACAAAAAATGTGATACAAAAGAGAACTTCAGTCACTGCATGACAGACAGAAGTATAATGGGATTAAATGGTTGTAAGGTTGAGTTGTAGCTTGACAAATTCAGATGAGAAGTGAGATGTAACTTACAGAAATTGTTGTTAAATCCTGATGACCATCAAAAGGAGTGATGATTTCTTTGTCACTGGCTATGTGAATGTATTTTTTAAAATTCCTGTCTTCTGAGAGAAAATAATTCAGATAAATCTTACGTTGTAGAAGAACCACATTGGCTGGTGATCATCAGACTTCTTTAAGGGATTGTAACTCAAGAATCTAAGAAAAACTAGATGTTCACAGCCATGATTTCCTGGAGCCAAACTGCTCAAAATATCCTGCTCATTACTGGATAGAATTACACAATATTTCTCAGAAGATAAGATAATAACATTTTCTTCATCCTTACTCCACCATTTTTTGATGAAGAAAATATTGCTCAGAGGCAAATGACTTAAAAAATTGCAAACGAGAAAGTTATTATACAACAACCTAAAGAATCAAAATGCCCTAATTTCCAGAGCTGTGTCTGAACTATAAGGCTAGTTGTCCTCTTTGATCTAGGAATTTGCCCATGCCTAAGGGCCCTGTATCTCAGTCTTCATTGCAAAAAATATCCAAAATATCATTACAAGAGAAAAATGAGACCCAAAAGAGACCAGAACAGATGCAAAGGTGAGATGGAATACACATAGTTGGCCCTGATTTTAATATCATAAGCATACTTTGTTTAAAATACATATAACTAAGTATTTTGGTCATTCTTAGAAATCCTTAGATTCATGTTTGTGGATGATAAATCTTATTGCTTTTTATTCAGTGTGTGATTTGAAAGGCTTTTTTCAAATTATTTCAGTGTAATGTTTACTATCATGTGCTACTGCAAAGCCCACAAGGCCAAGTGCAGTAGTTGCAGAGTGCAAGGGTCAAAAACCTCATTGGGATTCAGATGCAGGTGTTTACTAGAAGCCCAATACAGCTAAATGAATTCATAAATCTAAGACTTATTCATATAGGAAACATGAATTTGAATAAAGATTAGAGAAAAGGACTTTCAACTACAATGAATGGTGAGTGAACAGTGAAAAGTTGTTTTAAGGGTTTTGTTATAATACATCATAAAGAAAACAATATGGTAACAAATCTGAGAATATCTGGATGTGTTTTCTAGCCTAACATCTGGCTACATTAATTTCATAATTCTGGAATCACTTAACATCTGCTAGAAAACTGAAACCCTTCCATCTCCAGAACATCTGATTTTAGTCTTCAAAGAAAAAAAAAAAAAAAAAAAAAGATTTTAGGTTATTGAGACTGTTCACAAGATAAAGAAGAAAAGAAAAGGAAAAAAAAAATCCCCAAAGACCAGTACTTGAGAATTATTTTCCTTTCCCTCATGCTAAATAATGGTTACCAATGGTTCATTGCTCAACTGGACTACAAAATGATAAAAGGAGGAATTTCTGTAAAAAACACATATGTTTTACCTGCTACATGTTATAGGAAAATTATACCAATTGGGGATTGAACCACTTGGTCACATGCAGCCCCACTTGTATTTCTGGGTTTGGAGAATACGTATATGTAGGAATAAGTGACACAGCTCTCATCTTACCTCGCAGCCTCTTCAGTCTCTGCTCCCTTCTCCGCCTTCGCACAATCAGCAGCATCACAAAAAGCAGCAAGACCCCAACCAAGATACAGGAAATGGTCACCAGCATCTTTAGCCCTTCGTTGGTTGCCAGCCCTTCCTCACTTTGCACAACTGACTTAATGAGTGGAGGGATTGTACCTGGAAACAGTGTCATGATATTAGATGCCTATTAATGAAGACAAAAGATTGAGTTCTCAGGAAATATTGCATATTATATGCTTCAACCACATGCAAAACATAAAGAAGGATTTCTCATGTTTGGGATGGATGCTATGTTTGTATGTATAATGGCCATGCATGCATAATCAGTCACACTGGTAACAAACCACTGACAGCAGGGACTCAGGGAAATTGAGAAGAGGCATAAAGAGGTGTATACGTAAAAAATGTCATGGCTTCCCCCCCCAAAAAAAAAACAAAAAAAAAAATCTGGAAAAGTAGTCCATGTTCATTACATAGTCATGTACTACAATTAATTTTAAGTACTTTAAATCATTCCAAAGTTCTAAGAGATCTCAGAATTGCTACCTATATTAATCTTCACTATTTAAAAGTAGATGGCTGCAACAGATTTATACTCTCTGCTTGGTTTTTCTTTGTAAGGGACATATATGACAACACACATTTTGTGCTACACACATCACATGAATCTTCTACATTCTTTTATCATGTCTTAGGGGTTCAGCAGTGCTATTGATCTTAGATTCAGATAGCCAACCTGATGTTAATTCTCTAAAGAGAGTCTGACATTATACTTATCAGTAAAACAGGACAGTAATGTTGGATAAAAATGAGCAAATTTTGAGAGTGAAATGAAGGAAATGAATCTGCAAAGCACTCACATTGGCAGGCAGCTCACTTTTTCATTCTGGGACATATTTGCATTTTGAATATACCTGGCTTCCTGGTGATATGTAATACCTGAACTTTTCTATTATTTTTTTCTTTACTTCTAAAGGACGTGAGAAGAATACAGAATTTTCTTTGGAAGGCTATTTAGGTATGGAAAGCTTCTCACTCATTTCCTGATTACTATTAAACTGCTACATGGAACTACAAATGAGGCTATAAAATGCAGATTTGTTTGAAATGGGTACAAATACACAAGTATTGTGAACTGTGATGACTGTCGATGAAAGCTATTCAATTTTAACCAGATACTGAAACATAAAATTGGCTACTTACTTTCTAAAAGTAAGGAAGATGAGAAAGAAAAACAGGCACAAATTTTTCATTTTAATTGCTGAGTTGTGTGACACAGTTATATCTCATTACATACCACAGAGAATCACAGAAACAAAAGAAAAAAAAAAAAGTGAAAAAAGATATGATGCAGTACAATGCAAGGGTGATAACCACAGTGTAAATGTGAATTTGTTGGCATGTCTTGTTGGTTTGTTTATAAGAGCTGTTTGAGTTGTATATAGTAAGAATAATTCTCTTAAGGGATGGAAATAAACAAAAAAGCCACAACAACCCAAAACTATATCAAGTACTTCAGAAAAAAAAAAAAATCTTACAGTTGTATTTTGAATATTTACCTAATTTTCTATTGCATTTATTTTCCATAATTTTCTATCATTTTCTAATTTTCCGTTGCTTGGAATAAATACACAGCAGGATTTTTTCTTCTTGTCTTAACTGACTAAAGGCAAAGAAAGCGATTAGACGGAGAAATGGAAAGGCCTGTGAATTCCTGAAGGAAATACTAATAACTGTCTCTAGATCCTGCTGAATGCAAAAGGGACAAACTTTACACTGAATTAGTGTGACACAGATGATTGGCTAAAGATTGTTGCGTTCAATATTGCCTGAAATTATGTCTTGATCTCCCTAATACTTCAAGTGGCTAAAATTAAAATGCAAGAGTACATATCCTCCACATTATCCATATGTGGATATTCACCAATGGAATTAAAAATTGCCATAACCTAAACCTGCTATCCATTGAGAAAATACCATTTCAACATTTGTTGTAATCCTAGGTTGTGGCTAGGAGTAAAAAAGTGAAAGGTTTTCCCAGAGTAAAGTCCCAGACAAGCTGGGGTTATTTATGTATTTATTTATTTTAAATTTCAGGTCAATTCATCATTGTCTTTTGTTAGCCTGCTTTACTGGTGCTTCATAGGAGCTGAAATCTGAATGTCTCTGACCCAATTTTCCCCTATGTCCTTTCAGCATGTCCCATTGCATCTTGTGACTTTAGGACTGTGAAGTGTTTTCCTGTGTCCTAAGTGTTCTTCATGGTAGGAAGTCTCCTGGTGGGCTAAAATCAATTAACAGAGTTTAGAGCTGCTACCAAGCTGATCTGATTTAATGTCAGGGTTACTGAGCAGCTGATCACTGAGTCAGGAAGCTCCTTTGCAGTGCTACACACTACAGCTGAACACTGCTAAAAATATGTCCTTAAGTGTTAAGTGCAAACATTCTGAAAAACAAGGGGCAGGGAGGTCACAATATCCTGCAAGCTGAAAGTGGTTAGCTGAAATATCTATGAACAGAAAGCAAAGACCTGCACATAGACCTGTCATTAACCTTTTGACATGATTCATCATGAAGAGCTTTCAGGTGAAGAATACTTAGCCATGATATTTCTCAGGAGCTCTAGTGCAGATCAGCTATTGAAGTTCAAACAAATTGACTGAAAGAAGATGTAACTCAAGGACTTCTACAAAGTTTGCAAAGGCTTTAGCTTAAGACAACTAATTCTCCAACTCATTTGTAACATTTTGTATCCTAGAACATTCATAGGAGTATTATCAGATCTTCAAAGAACCATCCTTGTGTCTGCTTTACCCTAAGGGCAGTTGTGACCCCTAGAAAGCTTGAAGGAGCTAATCTCATGTCACAAAAGGAAGCAATGGTAGAGGTAGGATTAGTACTCAAAAGCAAGAGCTGGCCAGAAAGTTTCCACTGTGTGGTTTCGGTGAAAGAAAAAAAAAATCACTGTCTATGAAAGCAAAAAGATTCTGTAGGAATTATTGTTTGAACGTGTTGATTTCTTGGCAGACAGTATTTTCCAGCTCTGAAGCACCTTTAAGCCTACACAGTTTATCAAAGAATGAACAAATGGTAAGCTGGGACTCTGTAGGGACATATTTTGTTTTAGAAGCACTGAAAAAGCTCTTCCATAAAACCCTTTATGTGGGAATACACCAGTTTCAGTTTCCTTAATGATAATAAGAATGATCTTATCATTTCAGTTCTGCATCAAATATAAAAAAATTAGGAAACTTGAAAACTGAAATTTGCTTTTCTAGTCATGTCTTCCCCTCTCAATGTTGTAGCTATTATTTGAGATCATATTGCCTCTCTGAGGCACAATAAAGTCCTGGCAAGGCATGATTGACAAATAAAACCATCAGTGCCATAAATGAAAAATTTTCAAGCTGACCAAAAGCAGTGGCCCAGGAAATTTAATGCTGCAACAATTTTTATTGTTTCATTTTCTCACTTTTAAAGATGCCATACAGTAACACAAAATCAAAATGGCATGTAGGTCACAATATATGAAAACAAGCTATGTAGACAAAAATCAGGGTCTGACAGCATTTCAAACCAGGTCACTGTAAGAATATGTTTGATTGCAGTGTTATCAGTGAGAGTTTGAAGTTCCAGAATTGCATTTGCAGATCATCACATTTTAAGATATGTCTTAAGACTGTCCCAGCCATATACATGTAACAATAATTGTGAATATTTAAAAAAAAAAAAAAAAAAAAGATAACTGAAAGTTATGGCACCTTATGAAAGAAATTGGAAAGGAAAGAAGATAAGCTAAGTAAAAAGGAAATAATTTAGCCCATAATATTTGAACAAGTTATTGACATTTACTACTTAATAAAACAGGTTCTAAGTCTACCCAGCAAGATCCGTCAGCATTTGTATAAGACGTACTTGGATCTTCTTTTCCTATAGGCCTCAAGAGCTGAGAAAAATATTTCCTTTTTTTTTTTTTTTTTTTTTTTGGAGCTTCTGAAATAATGTGATGGCCCTGTGGCATCTTATCATCCCCTCATGTTTTCACTCTGGTGAGTGTTATTCGTGAAAGGACAGCTACAAGAGCATGTGTTAGTTAGCTGCAAGAACTAATGGTTAGCAGGTGCAAAGATTGTGGTAGCATCAGAAGATAGGTAAGGTGCAGAGGTTAAAGCCCTGACAGATCCATAGCATACACTCTTGGCTGGGAATGGGCCTTGTCGCCTGCTCTTCCCTGAACCATAGCAGGGCATTCTCCTGGAGAGTGCTAGTTTGTGTGGGCCAGCTCTTTGGCAGGGAGATGTGTTAACAATACAGAGTTATGAATGGTTAGCAATTTGGTGCTGTAGCTGGGCAATTATCTGTTCTTGTTTGAACTTGCTCACTAGTCCTGTTGTTTAATTTAACAGTACAGATGTAACAAAGTGATTGCACAATGCAGCACAATATCTCTGGCAACATGACAACGTATTACACTGAATGTCTCCAGAAAAGCTCTGGCAATTCACACTAGAACAATTCAAGAGATCGCCATCTGGAGCCATCTGTACTGCTGTTTTGCCAGAAATACTGCCATTCCCCACTACAGAATCAGCAGAAGCACACATGTGCCACCATCACTTTCAATAAATACAGCAGGATATGAGCTGAAGTGACTGACAAATTGGTGTGTTTGCTCTCACCCTCTTGTTCTGGCTTATGCAAGAGTGGGCAGTAACCCCTGGCAAAAAGGCAGGATGCAACAATTCTTCCATCCCCTGTGCCCTGCTGCTGAGCATGATAGAGCCATCTGTCACACCCATTAGTTTCAGTCTTCCCTGTCTGTAAATAGGGATAATAGCACTGCCATCACTTTGCCCTTGGAGGATGTTGTCCGGAGGCTTTCCCGGAAGACAAGCTAGTTAACTGCTCCGTTGTGTCACATAATAGGTTTTGAGCTGTGTCACAAGGACATTGCACTGAATGGCAATGAGGCAAGTCACCATAATAAATTGCTGCAGGAACCAATTGTATGGAAGACAAAAATCTTGTGGAAGAGACGCATGAAATACTAGCAAGTGCTTCTGTGAGCACTGGAAGTAATGACACCTGGTGTCTTATGGTTATGTGCCTCATGGTCGATTGACTTTGGTGCTGGAGATCTTCCTCAGTGAGGACAAATAAACAGTTCCTCTCTTCTGCCTGGAAGCCTAGTGTCATGAAATCTATAGGCATTTTACATCTTTGAGACAGTTACCCCTCTAACAGCACAGCTAACCAGATTTAAAAAGGATTATGTGTGGAAAAAAAAAAAAAAAAAAAAAGAAAAAGAAAACAGACAGGCAGAGAGACATAAGCAAAAGCATCACACAAGCAGTCAGAATAAAAACAGTACCTCGGACACATAACTAAAAAGATATACTTACTGCCATCATAATTAAGCGTTGCAAATTTGGCTTGTTTCTCTGCACAACCAGCACTGTTGCATACTCTCATTTGCAGTTCATACCAGGTTGCCTCCTGGAGGTCATACAGTATGTAGGACTTTGATAGGGATGTCCGCTGAGCAGTTGTCCAGACTGTTGTCCCAAATGGCCGGTACTCCAGGGTGAAGGAGGTGATGGGGCAGCCACCGTCATTCCAACCTATCAGGTTCAGCCTCACTCTTGTGGTATTGATACTAGCAAAGAGTTCTTGTTCCTTCGAAAACTGTGGCTCTGGATGCAATGATATATTTCAAGTGAAACGTTTGAATATTACAGATATAGGGCTCTCAAAAATATAATATTAAAATATATTATCTCTAGTACAGTTCTAGCTGTACCAGACTCAATATCTATATATTCAACTCCTTCCCCTCCACCCCTTGCCTTCTTAAAGGTTTCTTCACACTATGTGCCAGACTCAAAAACCTAGACTTTCAAATCCATATGTGAAAAACATCCATATGTCTCTGTATGAACCTGACTTATCTGTTTGCATATATTGGTAAAAGTCAGCTTGTAAATCTAGGGCAGAAACTTCATATCATTAAATGCCCCTGTTTACTGCCTTGCAAAAAAATAAAAATAAAAATAAAAAAAAAAAAAAGGAATTGGGTACTTTTTTCATTTGCAGGAAACGTCAATTTTCAGGAAAATGCAAGTAACAATATATATATATTTGAAATATTGGTATGGTGACATCACACATGTATTTGAAAATAATATATACTTTGAGTTTTATATTTATGAGTTAAGATGTTTCCATTCAGAAAGGGGTTGGCATTTCTACATACTGATTTTGCTTTGGGATCTAATATTGGTTTCAGATGATATATAAAGTTTTTTGACAATTCTGTGTAATAGGGGTATACTGACCGTTAAAGTGGCACCTTAGAACTGAAATACTAAAAGTAGGTGGACAAAACACGTCATCAGCAAATGTTACTTACATTACATATTATTGTATAATATTTAAAAGTATTATTCTGCTAACTGCTTCACAGAAAAATATTTTTACTCTTGGAAGCTACAACTAATCTAATAAAAAGTATCTACAATGTACTGTTTTATCCTATGCCATAACAGCATCTTATCCTATGAGACCTTTGTTTTATTTTTGCCTTGATGAGATGTTCCGAAATATATACTCACTTCTACAGGAATCTAAAAGAAATTGGTGATTCCTTCTGTGGATTATGAATTATTTTAATTGGCTTTGTTAATAGCTTTGGATAGAGATGCTTCTACAGCATTCATGTGAACAAGAATGATTTCAATATTCTAAATCACACAATACTTTGTTCAATCTGTAAATATAACACAGGTGCGTATGTCAAATCCGAGAGAAATTCAAAAGGCTGAGAGATCTGCTTTCTTATGAACTTCTAGCATGTTACCCGTAGCATGCATAAACCTCTCCCCATTTCATGCAAAGAAATCTAGAACATCCATCATCTTATTCTCTACATGTCACTTTCTTTAAAGTCCGTGGATCATTCTCCCTAACCACTAATAACCTCAGCATGTACAGAGGTGATTGCTGCCTCTCCTGAGCTTCAGAAAGCCATACCAGTTACATCTACTTCATACCAGGTCTTCCGTATGTTTCTGAGTGTCAAATAATATTTCCCACCTTGCTGTGACACTCTAGACATCTGCAACATCACAGGTGTGATGAATAGTATATAGGACAGACATACCTATCACTGCAAACTAACTTTATTATGAAACAACTCTCAAATCAGAATACTTCTTATAACCGGTGTGAAGAGGTGCAAGATGGGGTGATCTTCAGGGCATTATGCAAAGCTACTCCACTCTGTGGACTTACTACATCTTTAACTGGGTGTGTGCCAAATCTGTCCATAACTGTGAGACATATTCATGTAGAACTACCCTCAGCAACTTGGACCACGGGACCCACTGCTCAGTCACTTAAAAACTCCACAATTTTTAGCTGTTTTGCCTTGCAGAACTTTATGCAAACTTCTTTATTTTTGGCACCTATTCTGTTCAAGAGGTGTTTGCTACTTGCATAGCTCCTGCAATACTAGCTCAGAGCAGAAATAAGACATTGGTTCCACTTGCAGTACATATAAATGTATGCTCCTCTTCCTTCAGCACCCAGACAAATAAAATCTTTAATTTTTACATCAGTATAGGAAATAATTTCCTCTTGGAAATTGCTATAGCCTGTGATAGAAACGATACTGACTTCCCAAGTATCTACCAACCCATTTTTGAACAAAATTATTAATGATATAAGGAAAAAATATCAGCTGATACACATGTTGAGTCTCACAGAGACAGCTGTTTCTGTCATAACATGGACAAAATGGACACAATTGGAAACGTTTCCAAACCCAATATTAAAATATCCAAACCCATCTTCTAATCAAACCAAGATCTACAGCACAATGCAAAAACTTTAGGTGGGAAAAGGGGGATGCAAATTAACATACCTTTTCCAAGCGTTTTGGCCTCAATGATCTCACTGATGCGTCCTGGCCCCACTCCATTCTGTGCAGTTAGAGTAAACTTGTACCAAGTGCCACATTTCAATGTTTCCAAACGGTAGGACCTCTCACTAGGGCTAATGGGAAAACTGCCCCACTGCTCACTGTTATCTTCTGAGTACTGCAAAATATAACCTGCAGGCAAAGCACAAATGGCAATGATAAGCCTGACATGAATCACAAATTCTGCAGATAATATGACAAACAATTTTAAAGACCTCATGAAGCTAGAAAAGTCCTGTGCACAGAGAGACATGCAGCTCTCCCCTGACTAAAAGACATCAAGCAATACACACATTGTCTACCCTTACAACAGCTTAAATATCATTTTAATGATAGCTTCAAAGGGAAAAGAAAGGGATAGACATTTCTAAATACCCTTCCATCAGCAATAAAGACCAGATGATGAACCTGGACCCTCAAAAATTAATGGTTAGATATTAGATATCTAGAAAATCAGAGAGTGTAACTGTCATAACAGATGAGGATACACTGGAAGAAAGTGATTAAATCTGTGATTAAAACACCACAAGGCGAAACTGCAATTTGCTGAAAGCTGTTATCACTATGATGGTGCACATTAAAAACTGACAGCAATACAGCTTTGTTTTTTTTTTTTTTTTTTTTTTTTTTTTTTTTTTAAGCCAATCATAATTATATACTAATCCTGTCAACATATGACAATTTAGGAAGAAGTTGCAATTAACCTGAATTATATTACCTCGGATAGAACTGCCACCATTGTCTCCAGGTATCCAGGAAAGAGTGATGGAGGAAGATGTAGTTTTGGACACAGTCAGTCTTGGCTGGTCTGGTGGAACTGGATGGGAAATAGTTAAAAATAGAAAATAGATTCAAGTTATTAGATGTGATCTTAATCCCACCTAACAGTCATTTATCAAATAACTGTTTTGAGTTGCAAAAAAATGCAAATTATTTCTGTCAAAGTGTCTGTTTGGCTGACATCCTTGGTTAAGACACAAGCAGACAGGCTCTCATTTTTTATGTTTAAATTTCTACACAGTTTTGTCTTTCAGTTCTTAACCCTTGATTTTCTTTGAATTTTGAGTATATGTCCTGTCAGGCCTCTTTCTACATGCCATATGAACTACCCAAATATTTTTTTTTCCCATTATTTTTCATATCTGTTTTAGGAAGAAGCTGAATTCTAACAGGCAGGAAACAGATGTCATTTGCAAATGATGTCCCACTCATGAATGCATTTGAAAGCTATTATGGCAAAAATGAAAAAAGAAGTGCATAACAAAAGTTTCTGCAAGCATAACTGGGCTGAACAAACCCCGAAACACTTCAGTTCTGTTTCTTCCTATAAACATTATGGTTGTGTCCAAACTGCAGGACCGAAGAATATTATGGTTCTCAGAACCTGCTTTTGAAAGAGCACAGGGATAAGATCTTGTCTCCCATCCTCTACCCAGTGTTCAGTTTCCTTTGGAGGAGGATCCATCATGAAAGAGCAGGTAAGGAGGCATGTCTTATTGCAATAAGGCACCCTAACCAGGGAGAACCGTAATTCCTCCAATTGCATTATTAGTGGTTGGGTTTGCAGAGCTCAATGCTTTGGAGCAGAAAGTGGAATCATCTTTCTTTCCACCTTTATAGAGCTGTCATGAGTCTGTCTTATAAAATGTCTACTGAGCCAATATGATAACATCTAAGTTACAGCCTGGCAAGATGACTTTTTACTTCTTCCAGAATGATTTAGCTGGTCCTGTTGTACTAGTGGGGTAGCCAGAACCATGGTACAAAAACATCAAGGCCATGTAGGATAATGTTTGCTAAAAAAGAGAAGATTGACAGATGAAAATCTAAAGAGCTAGTCAAATTAGTAAAAAGATCCTAAAAGGTAAATATTTACTGACACTTTACAAAAGTGCTTTACATCTGCAGTTCTAGATTCAGAAATAGAGAGCAGGGGAAAAGGAGTTCCTGTTTCAAATTCTCTGTACTGCTCTGCTCATGCACTATACCTATCTCATCTTATGGGTTGTTTTCTTGAGTGTTCCAGATATTTCCAAGGTTCTTGGAAATGCAGACAACATTGAGTTTTGCTACCTCAAGATCAAGGAGAGGGGCATGGACTGTGCCTGTAATAGGAAGAAGATCCAAGAAGCACAGGCAGGACTGGGTGAGAGAGTTAGGGAAAAGAGACACCAGGACAGCCTCTGGTCACAGCCATTGCAAGCGTGGGAAGAGGTGTTGGTGTTCTTGCTTATTTTAGCATGAACTACCTTTCCCCTGCCATGGTTACTGCTTGACACACCTTGTCCCATGAGCAAGGCAGACAAGAGTCACAAATGCTCTGTCACATCCAGCAGTCTGCTGCCAGAGGACATTCCCTACTTTGCCTATGTTTAAGGGGTAGCTCTACCAGCAGAGTAGTAGAACTCCAAGAAACACTCCCTGATTCAGTTCAAGTGGAGGCTGTTGGTTTACCACTAAGGCCTAGTTCAAAGAGAAGTTGTGCTTACTGCCCTTACAGGCTTAACTAATGCTGAAGAAAACAAAAAAAAGATACTTTATATTCTAAATGAAAATTCCCTGCATTAGATGGATTATTCTGACTGGCTTGGCTTATTCCATGGAGAGAGACTGCACACACTATACTGTGGAAGATTTATTGTAAAACCTTTCATCATAGTTTCACCCTACCTACAAAAGATGATGGTCCCACATATTAAATGCCAGTCCTGCTCTGCCCCTCAGGGAAGTAATATTGATTTCCTTTTAGTTACTGCAGTTAAATAACAGCAAGGATATGCAATTATGAAAGTACTTAGTGAAATATAAATTTATTATTTCCATTTGACAATGTTTCTCTCCCTGCTTCCTGTTGCAGTCACGCTTTGCAAAAAAAAACATCATTAGGCTCTCTTGGATTGGAGCTAAGTTAATATACACTGTGGCATTTTTTTCAAGGCTTAGCGGACTGGTCTAAGCAGAGAGAGTTGCACTGTGGTTGAGACAATCTCTTTCAGTGCTCTATATCTGCATTAGAAACTTAGTTTACATATCCAGGGAATACAGTGTGGTAGACATTCCCATCTCAGTGGCTTGCTTCCCCCGGTGTGACAGTTTGCAGCCAATTAAAGCACACTTAACATCTGAGCATTTGTTCAATCTTTTCTTTGGTGTGAGTGAGCAAGACGATCTCCTGAGTAGAGAATTCTTGGTATGCAAATTCATATGCTCTTTTGACATTACTGTTAATGTGTACTCCTGTATTGTCATTACTTTTCACATATCAGCCATGTTAGGAAAATTTTGTTTACTTCAGGAAAAAATTCTGTACAATGATGATGGTGAAACAGTGGAACAGGTTTCCTAGAGAGGTGGTTGATGCCACATGTCTGCCAGCATTCAAGAGGCAATTGGATAATGACGCCCTCATTAATATGGTTAGCCCTGAAATGGTCAGGCAGTTGGACTAGAGGACCTTTAAAGGTCTATTCCAACTGAACTATTCTATTCTATTCCAATAAATACATTATATACATTTCAACCTGCGAATGAGAAGTAGTTGGCAATATGGACTAGTTGACCTTATCCTGACATTTCATTTTAAATGTTTCCTCATATTTTTCATCAGCAAAATTCTGCTCTTGGATAATGAAGTTTTTGTTCCCAGTGTCAGTACAGAGGTAAATTTTCTGTTGATAGCTTCTTAAAAGCTAAAGAAAAGAGTTTCCTCTCTTTCCGAATTTTGCAATATTTAAATAAATACATATACTTTTTATTGGAAGAAGGAATAAGGTCATACCTTCTTGGTAAATAACAAAAAAATGACTGAATGCAAACAGTTGTCAATCCAATGTCCAAATCTTGCATGCAGACTTAACTGCAGGTGTGTTAATTGTTCCATCAAAAGCAAAGCATCTACCGTACAAGAAAATACTGATATCTGAGTCAAAATGACATGCATCATACTTTCTTCATTAATTTGGAAGAATTATTTTTTTATTATTGTAGATTAGTACTAATATTTTACATATACCTGCAAACACACATACCTATGTATTACCATCACATAGCAGTTAATAGCTGTGATAACAATTATGAGAGATTCTTACCTTGTACCTGCAAATTCAAAATTATTTCATCTGATCCCCAGTTGTTACTGGCCACACAGCTGTAGTATCCAGAGTCTTCTGCTTTCACAGTACGGATGACAAAGCTGCCATTGCTAAAGATGCTTCTTCGCCCATCAATCATCACTAGACTGGGTGTCCCGTTACTACCTCACAGGAAACAAAATGTATACATTAAAGAAGTTACAATCAAAATTACTCAGAATTGGATTTTTTTGAACTGAGAATGGAAAGAAACAAAGAAAATTGGGGTGGAGATGGGGTGGGAGGGAAGGTCCTCCTTTATAAAGATAACAAAGGAGTACTTTCTGCTGGGAAAGACCTGCCATTCACTTAAAGAACACACATATCCTGGTCTCTGTTTGAGTGAAAATGAGAACTCACTTCTTCCTTAACTATCTGCTTTTTCATAAAGTGTAAAAATAAAAGACTGTTCCTGGCTACAAAGTACATCATTATAAAAAAAGGTTTGTGTATCAATCCAAAAGATGGTATCAGAGCACTGCAGTATCACTGCTTACCCAGTGCTTGGATGAAAATTATTGTCCATGTGTGTTTCCATGTGTGACTCTGTCAAACTGTGAAACTACAGATCAAAACAAAATAAGGGAAAACAAGAAATGTGCAAGGCACATATTTATACACTGTTTATACACTCCACAGTGTGATTGAAATGCATCAGACATTTTATTTCTCAGATTGAAACTCTACTGTGGCCCTACATTTAAAACAGAAAGGTCATCTAGATTTAACATTTTGATTTAACCTTTGCCCCTTCTTCATAACTTTTCATCCCTTTTTGATACCTTCTAATCACCACAGCCAATTACTTTTAGTTCGTGGAATTTTTGAACTCCTTCTCTGCTATGACTGTGTGCTGTCCCCACAAAGGACCTTTTTCTGATCTTCTGAGCCTTCTGACTGTGTCATGAAGGATCACCAGCATCGCCATCTTCAGGAATTTAGGCAAATGGGATTTATTTGAGTAATACATTTAGTTGCTGGTTACCTATCCTTCATCCATTTCACTGTTGGAGCTGGGTCTCCAACAGCTTTGCAAGGGAGGACAATGTCCTTCATCCAGGGAGTTGTCACCGTGCCGCTGAACGTCAAAATCCTGGCAGGAGCTGAGCAAAAGAGAGTGAGGAAGACTGAAATGAGATGCTCATTCATACAGTCCTTTGAAGGGAAACACACACACCCAGAACTAAACCTTGAAAACCAAACCAATCTCTTTCAAAGCCATGCTTTTAGGTAACTTACTCCACTTAATTCATAATAACAGCTACTTACTTAAGAACAAATGCTGTAGTTTTAGTATCTGGAGGACAGGTAACTAACAGAGAAATGAAAAGGAAGACTGGAAGAGTCCTTGTGGAACAAAAGAGTAAAACCAGTTATCATCTTTACTGATTTTTGTCTGTTTTGTAGTAAATATTAGAGATTAAATTTACGTCAAATGGGTGCTTCTCTCCAGACTTCCAGCAGGAAGTGTCTGCAATATACAGGTATCTTACAAAAGCTAAATTACTGATACATGACTTTTGTTATAATAAGTCTTGGCTTCATTTAAACTATGAGAAAAACAATGCTTATACTCCTGAGGAGAAAGTTGTTTGTACTCTCAAATTCTCTGCCAGGTTTAGGATACTTGGATTAATTCTTAATTACTAACCTATGCTTTCATTGGCTCAGGAGCTATCTTTGTTTTAACTTGTCTCTCCTGTAAAACAGGTAATTTCTGAAAAGCTCTTTCCATGTCAGTTATAATTCTGTGATCATATTTTTTCTTGTTATCCATTTTATCCTTTTTTTTTTTTTTTTTTTTTTTTTTTCCCCTGGGTGATTCTGGTTACCTACAATAAACATACTTCTCTCAACTCTTTGTAGAGATCATGGACCATATCAAGCTCTTCAGAAGTACCCTTTGCTGTCTGTTGTCCAAACTGGTCTTTATTCTTGAAAAACAGATTTTTCACCATGGATGAGATTATTTATGTGATCATGCAGTCCAGTATATTTTTATCTCTAGCAACAGGGTGGTGTTGGTCAACATCTGAGACTAAAACTACAGATAACCTCTTTTTCCAACAGTAATCACACTGCTTAATGGGATGGCATAAGTGTGATTCCAGGGAAGATATTCAAACTGTGTTGGTAGTTTTTTTCCAGGTCAGTTAAAGGCAAGACGGTTTGTAGCCACTGCTTTGGTCAGGGAGCGGAGCCAGAAAGGAGTGTTCATCACTTTTTGCAATGACAAATTGGAGCCATTCTGGCAGCTGAGAATTACCAGAAATGAACAGGACTGATTTTAGGACAGCTTATACATAGTTCCAAAATACTGGATTAAATATATAGAGTAGCTTTTAGGTGCCTTAGGAAATTATTTCGACTGTGTAGATATATCCTCAGAGTAATATAAATGATCATACTATGAGTTCACACAAACGAATAAACAAAAGTTTGGGTCTACTAAGTTTGTATTAGAACCCAAAAGACAACCCCAAATTAATATTTCTGTATATTATCTGTCAGGTATTTCTGTAGATGCTAAGCTATACAAGAACACTGACTTCAAATGTGGAGATAAGAGTGGCTTCTTTTTGGAAAATATTCTATGAAAGAACTCATGAAAAATGTAGAGACAATTACATATTTTTAGCTTATGACCTCAAGACTGAAGGAGTTCAAGACATGTCAACAGAAGTTTATTTTCCCTGTTTATCTTCCCTTTTTCTGAGAAAGCACAGATTCTAACACAGTGCCTGAAATATTATTTTCTTTTTTATTCCTTGAGAAAGCTCAATTTATTTTAATGCTAAGTTCTAGTGATAATTTATATTTTAAATATATTGCTCAATTTCCCTGTTGGCTCCTGAATTCACCCCCCCCCCCCCTTTTTTTTTCTTTAAACATAACATTTTCCCATGAACTTTAAGAGGGATAGGCTTGTTACAACCGTTAAAGAATTAAGCAAAATAAACCTTCATATATTAACATGTTAGTACACCTCAAAGAGTCTATGTGAAGTCCACAAACATGAACAGACACTTAAATCAGTTCTATTCATGTCACCTTTCAGGTCAGCTAAATATATAAACAAAGTATCATTCCTGTAGTTTCAGTGTATAATATACATAAACGCTGAAGATGTGTTAAGTTTCATTGTGATTTATTACTCAGAAATGACCCTTGATAGAAACTGAATTATTTTCAGACTTCAAACATGTATTTCAAAGACACATACTGAATACAGATACTTGAAATACTGTATTTTTAATCCTGATCTTCTTCAATCATGCACATTGATAAGACCTTGCATTTAATAATAATTTTTGCGCCAATTGGAAAAATTGCTTGCTAGCATCAAATATAACTGTGGTGTTTCATCTCAATGGGTTATTATCCTCTACTAACAAAATTAAAAAAAAAACATCTTGTATAATGGAACAAATCTTTTAGAGTGAAAGGAAATTACTTAAGTGGGCTGCAGTGGGATTTGAAATATTCATAAAAATAAACAATTTCACAGATTATATGACCAGTTTGGACACCGTAACCTATGTTCTCTTCATGCCTTGTGGAAGATTAGGCTTCCCAAGAGATTTTTCTTTGGTCACAATTTTAACTGAAAACATAAAAAACAGCTTTTAAAAAGATTTAGTATAACAGAAAAAGTCCAGGTTAGGTTTTGGCACAATGCTACTTTTCCAGCTGACATGTCCACTCCTGGCATTACAGGAGCTGAACAGGCCTGGCTCCCTCCTGGCTGCTCTGACGGTTAGCCTCCGAGGAGAGCATTGCTGCTTGTGCTGCCTCAAGGAGGTGATACACCCGAATAATGCTAAGACAGTGGTTGGTCATTAAGTCTAATGAAACAGACTTGTTTTCCACTGTGTCTCTCCTAAGGACATATCTTCTAGAAAAGATTTACAAAGGCCTATACTGCCACAAGCCATGGGCTAATCAACTACTGAAACTAAAAAATGTTAATTCTACCCAGAGACTGTATACGTGATATGAAATGTTGATGCCACTAAAATTAGTGTTACAAGGCCCATTTGTATTCAATGATGGCAGGTTTTTGTTGCAGATGTCTAATGGCACTCATGCAATCTTTAAAAAGCAGCAGTAGGTGCTGTCAGTTATGACTGTCTACAAAACACATCTGTAAGCATCTGGACTGCTCCTAGTAGCTCTAGGGCATTCTGAACAATGGTGGTCAGAAACTAGAATTTCTGTTCCATGCAGGCATTCCCTCTGCACCATGAAGTCTGAAATCTCATTTAAAATGAGATATTAATCCTTTTCTCCCTATCTTCTCCACCTCTCCAGTGTTTCTCAAAATATTCAGCTATTTCTAACTGCTGCCACTTACTTTAGAACAAAGCATGTATAATGCAGGAATCCTGCTGAAGCCTTCAGCATGACTTGGCATCATTATTACCAAACTTTTTTTTTTTTTTTTTTTTTTTTTTTTCTGATATTCATTTATTTTTAGTAGTTATTTCAACAGTGAATACTTCACTAAGTCATAGGTTTGGTGCTATATCTCCAGAGCACGTTTCTGTTGTAGTTCTGATTTTCAGTATCCTGTGTGTTTCCTTGTATTGTGATGTGCAGAAGTAATACAAACTTCACAGCAGCGTAGGACAGTGGTAGGACTGCAGATCATAATTTAGAAGTGCACATTACAAAAGCATAGAGGACTATTTTTGTGAAAATACCCACAGCTTCTTATGCATTATCTATTTCTTTCATGCACTGAGTGCTTTTAACGAGGTGGTAAAACAACATGAAAATTCTTAACTTCAATTTTCTTTATAGCTTAACTTCTAATAATGTTCTGAGTCTTCTAACAGGTGCACAAACAAAAGAAAACTAGTAACAAAATAAATGCCTAGTGAAGTTCGTCTGACAGTAATAGGTTTAGAATGTTAAGATGTATTCACGAGGTTGAAATACCTTGAGTCTCATAGACCTCTCCCTTTTGATCCAAAAGAACATTTTGTAGCACATAAGCAATTCAGCTGTATGTCTTGCCTAGTTGCTATCAAAGCTATCCAAATACCTACCAACTACCACCAGCCTAATCTTGGATGGCATGGCATTGGATTAGGACCATGTCTGTTCATATTTACTGCAAATTATCCAGTCATTAATTGAAGATAAAGAGGCACCTTCACTGAAGAGTACACTTTCTCATGCTAATGAGGTTTTCTGTGTATTTAGTTGTTTAAATTATGAATCCTATTACCTACACTTACTGTCATGGAAGAAATGACCATAAGTTCTTTGCAAGATGCCATAACATTTTTGTTTGTTTGCTTGTTTTGTTTTTGTTTTGTTTTCTGTTTTATTTTTTTCTTTTTTTTCCCTCTAGAGAACACTACCAGATTTTAAAGACATGGGGGAACAGGAGCTATGGCAGTTCACTGCAGCTTAATCCAAACAAAAGAGCAATCAGTTAATACCATGGGTTAGAAGTCTCTTCCCTTACATTCTCAAATAATATAGTGTGTACTCCTGTATGCTGAACTGTTAAAGAAACAGACTGATAGGGTGCATATAGAATCATGTCAGCCCTGTATGCATTTTAAAAATATTAAATACACAAAGCAACATAGATAGACTAGGAGACAAATCTGTTAAACATTAATGCTCTACACGAACAGGGGAAATTTAACGTTAAAGTCAGAGATTTCTTCCCAAAGGATCAGATTGCTATCCATCTAGTTCTGTCATCACCATGTTGCTGGCAAATGCCGTTTTTGATCAACAATGATCAGAAAACAAAAAGAACAAGGTGCATGCAAGGTTTTCTGTTTTTAAAATATATTTGATAGGCTAAAAACACAACTTTCAAGTCAACAATGAAGCATAATTTGAGGGGACATGATCTGCTTACATGGAGACTGAACTTTGAACTCTGTGGTTACTTTTCATTTGTTGGGGTTGTATTTGCTTATTTTTGACAGTTAATTACAGAGAATAACAATCTGTTCTGAGACATTAAAGGAAGAAATGTTAACTTGAATTAAGCTTTCATTTAAATTGGACTAGCCATTTCACATCAACCCCCTATCTAGACATTCTCGTTGTTCTCAGAGGGGTTCTTAAGGAGGTTATAATTAAGTTGGCATAATTCAATTCCAAGTTAAGTCTCATTAGCTGTCATGATTGGTACCATTACTTGGACAGTTACTGTGAAATAAGTGGAAAAAGAAGGAAGCAAACAACTTCAGAATAACGGTCAGTCAAATGTTCATGCACTGGAGAGTTACCCCTCCCCATACTGCATCCCTTTGCACTCCTTTTGGCAAAATTAGTTTATAATTGCTTCTAAAATTGTGATGTGTTACTTGTTTCAGATGTGCTGTGGGGAGAAAGATCTTCAAGGCTATTAACTCTGCCCATCCTTCTTTATGTGTGTGTCCGCTGTCCTCATCACTGATCACCACTTCTCCCAACTCTCTAAAAGGCCCAGTGATGCATTCATATAGGTAATCTTGTACATGATATAATAATTTCCAACCTGGTTATATCCAAAGTTCTTAAAACCACAACATATCAGTATTCCTAGTGCCCATCACAACTTCCACAGATTACAGAATTACAGAAACACAGAATCATCTAGGTTGGAAGAGACCTCCAAGATCACTAAGTCCAACCTCTGACCTAACACTAAGAAGTCCTCCATTAAACCATATCACTAAGACTATCTAAATGTCTTTTAAAGACCTCCAGGGATGGTGACTCAACCACTTCCCTGGACTGCCTATTCCAGTGACTAACAACCCTTTCGGTAAAGAAGTTCTTCCTAATATCCAACCTAAACCTCCCCTGGCACAACTTTAGCCCATTCACCCTCGTCCTATCACCAGGCACGTGGGAGAGTAGACCAATCCCCACCTTGCTACAGCCTCCTTTAAGGTAGCTATAGAGAGCGATAAGGTCTCCCCTGAGCCTTGTCTTTTCCAGGCTGAACAACCCTAGCTCCCTCAGCCACTCCTTGTAAGACTTGTTCTTCAGACCCCTCACCAGCTTCGTAGCCCTTCTCTGGACATAGTCAAGAATCTCAATGGCCTTCTTGTAGCGAGGGGCCCAAAACTGAACTCAGTACTTGAGGTGCAGCCTCACCAGAGCTGAGTACAGGGGGACAATCACTTCCCTAGCCCTGCTGGCCACACTGTTTCTTATACAAGCCAGGATGCTGTTGGCCTTCTTGGCCACCTGAGCACACTGCTGGCTCATATTCAGCTGACTGTCAACCAATACTCCCAGGTCCTTCTCTGCCAGGCAGCTTTCCACCACTCATCTCCCAGCCCATAGCGTTGTTTCAGGTTGTTTGTACCCCATGTGCAGGACCCGGCACTTGGCCTTGTTGAACTTTATACAGATTATTCATCCATTTTTATTTATTTTTATTTTTATTTTTTTCAGTCCAAAGTGCATATTTGTAAAAGAGGTTTTTCCTTGAGAATCATCTAATTCGAATTTTATATTGGTGTATCACTACTAGTTCTAACCTTGACTGGATGCATTCAAAATAAAGTCCTGTCTGCACTGACTTGTCTCTATTGAAGTAAATACTTGCTTTTCCTTAAAGTACCCTTGTCTTTTCATACAACCACACATTGAAACCTTTGCCCTGCTTCCCTAAGGTGTTTTTCCAATGTTCCTCATCCATCTTTTAAGTTTTCAGCTTTGGTGTCACCAATGTTGAAAACGCTGTATGCAATTGTCCTACAAGGAATTCAACAATGGAAAAGCTTCAGACTTTTTAGATCCTTTAGACTTTTCATAGCCTTTCGGGTCACTCCATTAAGACTGTATAGCTACTAAGAGAAAAGATTTTCTGAAAGAATGTGCAGAAACTGCCTGATATCAAAATAAGCTGAAAGTAAAAGTGACTTGTCAGTTGGCAAAACCAACCTGGCAGCAATAGGGAGCAAGCATTTGCCTGTTTCTTCCAAATTATGCCATTTTACCTTGATAGACCCTCTCAATATTACCACCAATAAATCTTCCATGGTATTCTACAGTAGAAACATGGCAGTTCATACAACCTTCTTACAGTCATGTTGAAAAATATCCATCTCACATGGTAAAAAAATTGGCCTAGAAAAGTGGCAAAGAGGATGTGTGACTTCCCATCACAAGCCTGAGGAACTCTGTTTTCAACTTCTATGTATTTAAAACTATTTTTTTATGTGTTAAAATAGTACCCTCCAAACACCATCACTGGCATCCATGACAATAACTCTGATAGTTAATTTACCGTCATCAAATTGGTTAGCTACCAACTGAGTAGGTAGGAACAGCAAGCCTCCCTATGGTGACAGCATATGCTCTTCCATGCAGAAAATGTTTTCATGTTGGTGGCATTTTGCTGAAGTTCTGTAATGGTTTTTAAAGAAATATCTGTCTTTGTAAAGCACTAGACACTTTACATTATTACATCATTAGCAATATGACTGAAGCATAGCAGGCTTTTAAAACTCTGAAGACAATCAAATACATCTACCTTTGTAACTCTAGGGACCTGTGCACTACATGGTTCATACTGTCAAATGCTCTCGTATTACCAATTTGAATGGAAAAAATAGAAAATCAGGCTGAATACTCCATGTAAAGACTGACTCTGATGGAACTCTTCTCACCTTCTTATATAAAACGTTAGGTTTCTATTTCCAGACTAAGGACCAATAGTGTTATGAGCATCATGTCTCACAGAACTGGTAATGAAGAACACATGGGCCCAAGTAATATATTTTTTTAGAACAACTAATACAGCTGGAAAAAAATATGCAAGATCTGAGGCACATCACATTCAGATTTGAAATAGAAGCAGGAAACTTAATATACAGCAAAAAAATATTACAAAATAAATGCAAGATGAGAACTATTGTTCAGAGTTTAGATATACTAATCAAACCACTTAGCACAGAAGGTAGCGGAGTACCTGTGAAGTACACAAGAAATATAAGTAAAGAGAGGAATTATAAAGAAGTTATCTTATGTAACAGAAAAAAAAAAAAAAAAGGTAGGTGGGATGAATTACCCCCTAGAGGAGCACATCATTCTTTCTCTCTCTGCTGACTACTGCAAAAGCTTGGGTAATTAGCTGAGAGTTGTCACCTAACTTTTGGAGTGGTCTGAAGTTGCTACTGACAAATCCCACACTTAGTAAGCAATGAGATCTTAATAAACCACAGTAATTAGCATTGTAAAATTCTGAATTGCTTAAAAAGTGATGCCATCATACCTTTTGCTAGTGGTTCTACAGTGATAATCTCACTGCTGTTGCCTCTTCCTGCAGCAGTCACTGCTACCACCCAGACGCTGTATTGGCGATTCCGACTCAGGTTGGGGATTCTGTAGGAAAATGAGTCGGGAGAGGCTTCAAACTCGCTGATTACCTGTGACAGGAGAGACAAATATTTCCAAACTAAAATAAATGGTATTTGGAAAAGTCTGCTAAGCTGAGTGCTACAAAGCCTGTTACTTCAGGGTAATTGGAATGACTATCAATTGCTCCAAACAGATGGTGGATGGCAATAAAGAGAGCAGATGCAGTAACTCATTGCAATCAATTTATATTCAGTGAATTTGGGCCTATATTTTGTTTACAAATTATTTTTATTTAGATTAGGATTTTTATGTGTCTGTTTATTTTTACAGGGTTGGATAAGCAATTTAAGTGAAAGTATTTGACAAATTCGTACCGTGAATAGTTCTGACAAACCAGTTTTGTTTAGTCTAAAAAACAGAGGATTCAGTACTGTTTCTGCTATGAAATCTGGAGTTTACTACTCCATAAGTCACCTAAAACCTTTGTGCTGGTGTACCTTATCCCTAGGTTTGGTGGTTTATTCCCTTAATAATGGAGTGAATCAAAAAATAAGACTGTTCTGTAATAGAATATTCAAACTTCCCATCAGTCTAGTTTTGTTTTATCACAAAATTACTTTCATTCAAAGATTCCCAGCTGAAGGTCATCTCCACTACTTAGCTGCATTAGCAGTGAAGAAGCGCAGGCAGTGGAGGAAATGTCAGTTGAGTCTGGAGAATATAGATTTATAGTTTTGTGCACTGTAACATATAGTCCACAAGAAAATCTACTCCTTGGTGGAGGAGAAGGGAAGAAACCTCATCATGCCTGAGCAGTGTTACAGTATTCAGTGCAGCCATTTTAATTTCCAACACGAGCTTTGTGATTCTTGTATGTAAAAACAGATAGATCACCAACCACCAAAAGGAATAATAAAGGCTTACTTTCCAATGCCACAGTAAGCATGGTAATAGCTAACTAAAATCAGGCTAAAAATAATTAGAATGTTAATGACATAGAAAAGAAGCTTTCACTGTGAATCTGCATTAAAAATAATGTGTCAATGTAATATAAACTTGATTCAGACTGACAGAAGGTGTGCAAGGGAACTCTTTGATATACAAATATCTGCTGCTGGTAAAGGCCAATTTCAGCTGATTAGCATTTCAAAAAGTAGTTTGAGCTGAAAGCATTGGAATATATAGTTGACTCTTCAAAGTGAATTCCAAATAAATGTTTTTTTTTTTTTTTTTTTTTTTTTGAGGTGTCTTTAAATAACTCGTCATTGTGAACTGGCAGCCAATTTCAACTACTTAATGTGCCACTGCGTTTCTCTGTTCTTGATCTGGCATCTCGTATGGCTAGGGGAAGGTGGGATTCATCTCATCTCTTTCTGAAATCTACAGTGAAGACATGTAGGTAGATCTATGCCACTCTAAACCTTGACTCCTGTTCGAGATACTGCAAAGAAGCATGCATGTCTAAGGCAAGGTTCTTCTGGCCTATTTGGGACACATACACTGCAGTGGGATGAATCATGCCCTAGACACACCTATTTTCCCCATCAGCTCTAGAAATGTTGCTCAACATTCAGCTCTAGAGTAAACTCATAGCTAGCTCAGGGATAGTTGTCCTGAAGACTCTTAATTTGAGTAAGATGGAAAACACTCCATCAAGTTAATGTACTTATTAACTAAAGTACTTACCTCCCTGGCTTTTATACAAGTGTGTGCTTCTATTTGCTTCTTTGAGACCACAGCCTGTTTCCTCTATAAACATTTATGGGGAGACTGGTTTGCTTGAGCTCACAGTTATCTACACTCAGCACAAGCACAATAGGAATCTCACTATACTTTCTAGACAATCTTATTGCTCCTGTCAAAATGCCAAATTAGTTTGTCCCATTTAGCAAGCATTTGCCTGGGTTTCCACTTCAGATATGAAGAGGTCAGTGCAGGCAGACACTTCTATTATTATGTGAAATATTACAGCAGGTTTTGAGAGCCATCTGTCTTGACATTTACATGAGAATACTGGACAAATGCCTGTGGCTTGATAGGCTGGATCTTTGTGAGGTCATACATAAAAATTAATCTATTGATCATGGCACAGGAAGTTGAATTTTAATATTCATGAGGCAGCATTTCCAAGGGTTAATTTGAAAGTCAAACAGGCTAGGTTTTCTCTGGTACTTAGGTTCCACTCATTAATGCAGCCATCTAGCACAAGCTAAAAAAAACTTCTAAAACACCTGATAAGATGGAAAGTGAATATGGTATTTAGGAACAGCAAACCATTACAGACCTCTGTATTGCTAAAATTTCATTCCAGCAAGCATCATTCCAGTTAAAGTTACACTGTTTTTTTCCTAGACTCCTATGACTTTTGAAAGGGACATATGGCTGCCTTTGGAAGCTAGTCCTAGTTCTGCAGATCTCCTGCTTGAAATGCCTTACTGTTCAGCTCCCCTCTACCATGGCAGAAGCTAGGACAGTCAGACAGAAAAGAACCTTGTATAAAATTGCTAAACACAGCTTGGGCAGTGGAGATTTTATGTCTGGGACAAAGAGGGAATCTAAGTAGAAAAGGAAAACCTCAGCCTTGGAGCTACAGCACTGTCACTAAGCTCTCCTCCTCTCAGAACTGAAGTAAAAGAGAACACTCAAAAAACAACCAACTGTCCAAAATTCTCCTGTTTGCCATGTGGTTAGCTGTGAGAGAATGCAAAACAGTCTCAAAGCAGAGAAGCTCTCTCTCCCTGGCACTCCAAAGGCAGAAGAATCACAGAATTAGTTTATCTATTGTCTTTTAAAATGCCTTGTCTTTTAATTTCTTTCTTTCTCCCACAGAGAATTGGCATCATTCATACATTTTCAACTGTAGCCATTTCAAATATAAATTCAATTATTTATTAAATTAATTTAATAATTGATTCTGGAAAATATATCTTCACTAAATTTGTGATTCTTGTTTTCTTAAAACAAACTTCTATAGCAAAAGATTTTGGTTTCTAACTGGTTAACATACACCTTCTGTTTCCTCAGCTAACATTCTCTGTTAAACACCTGGGGATGCTCCAGTGACAAAGAATCAATTTTACTTGCAACTTTTACTTGTCATTTCAATTAGACTAACATGTTAGAGACTTTCATTACACAAGAAGAAAAAAAGGGAGCTTTGTCAGCAAAGAGAAGATTAAACAATTGAAATAAGAAAAGGAATTAAAGGAATGTCACCTTGTCACATACTGGTCTTTGCATGTGCCAGTATGAAACATTTACTCTTATGTTATCCCAATTGCAGTAACATGCTTGCTCAAGGGATTTTATTTTTTTTACAACTATTTTTATTTTTAAAATTTAGTTTATAGATGGTGGGCTAATTTTTCTCCCTTCTTCATCTCACTGTCTAAGAAGCACAGACAGGGCCAAAACTCTAAAATACCAGCTGTGCATAATAAAATTAAATCAAAGTCCTTTATGAGAGTGCAGTTAATCTACTTTTCAAACAAGGCAACAGCAAGAGATCCTGAGGAACAACCACTGCAGGTAGTATTGTTTTCTTCTGATGCAACTTCAGCTGTACTGGTATGCGTTGCTTTGTATGCTTTGAAATAGTATGCCATCTCCTGGCAAATAAATAGGTGATGTGCATAAACTCGGAACCCTTAGACTGTTTTTTGCTTGTTTGCTTGGTCATTGTATTTTTTAACTCGGACTGGAAAAAAAATCAAAAGGGTGAATTCAAAAATTATGTTTTTAACAGTACTCAAGCAAACATGGAATTTCCCAAGCAGGGAAATAAGGTTACAGGTATCATTTATTCTGTACTGGAATACAGGAGTAAAAGCCCATCTGTACCTTGCCTACAACAGCATAGACAAAATTTCTGATGTAAGGTAGGCACACTGAAGATTTATATGTTCTTGTTCTCTGCAAGTTGTGAGGAAACACGGAGGTGAACTGAGAAAGCCATATGGAGACTTTTACAATAAGAGTGAAAAGCAGGAAAGGCAGATTTGCAGTGTGTTCTGTGAAGTAAGAGAGCATATGAGTTATTTACCTTTATGCTGGCTTCCTGATAGTGAAAATTAAAAATATATATTTGTACTACTTAGAGTAGCATGTGTAATTTCACTACAAATTTGAGTATAGAATATGACTATATAATCATGGCTGGAAGGACCTTAAGAGTTCACCCAAGTCTATCCTCTTACTCTAAGCCAGGTTCAACTATAGCTGCACAATTTCAGAAAAATATTTGTCCAACATGATTTTGAAGACTTACAATAAGTGGAGATTCTGCAACTCCCTAAGCTGCATGAGCTGTTCCATTGCTTAACTAATCTTATTATTAGAAAGCTTTCATAACGTCTACCTTGAGTTTCCTGCTGTAGTTTAAGCCCATATCTTATTTTTCCAGTTTACTAGGAACAGAGAGAATAGATTCTGACCTTCATATTTCCACTAGTCTTTAATCTGCATGAAGATTTGTCATTCCTTTCCTCATCAGTACCCTTATCTTTGTAGGACTTAGTAACTCCAGTGCTTTCAACTTTTCCAAGAAATCACATCTTTGCTAATAATATATGCTGTTATCATTTGTACCATCTACCATTGCTCCACAGGCTTCTCAAATACAGTTTCTAATCTCTATTTGACAATCCCTGATCATGGCATTTAGCGTTTCACAACAGTATTATAAGGGTAGGTGAAGTTCATTTTGTGATATAAAATAACCTCAAAATCCTCCTGTGAAGAATCTAGCCACTTGTTCTCTGCCTACTATAATTGGTTCTTCATAGTTCCCATTTCCATGCACTTTTACTTCCACTAAATTTTATCTGCTTTTCTTCCCAGACCAATTTCCCCATTTATCAAGATCATTCTGAATTCTAGTTTTGTCTCCAGTGTACTTGCAATCCCCTCGCCAATCTTGTATCTCCTGCAAATATAATAGGCACACTATTTTGTTATCTGGGTCACTACCAAAACAAGTGAACAAAAGTTGACTCAAGAAAGATAAATATGCTGCTCTTTCCTGTGCACAATAAGGAACCCCTGGTTTCATTACCTCCTACAGTGATCAGTTTTATACCTATCCCGAACTGTCTCTGAAACTGTGTTTGCATGCTTATCGTTTCAATAAACATGCTTCTGATGGGCTTCATTGCTAAATGGGGGAGAACCAGGGAGTATGTTGAGGACCTCAAACCCAAAGGTCCACACTGCTTTTGAATTTGAAATCTGGCTCATTTCTGGACTACGTTAAACAGCTCTCTACAAAACAAATCTTCTTTAAAGGGGCTAGTACTAAGCCGTGTGGACAGTTGTCAGTCAATGTCACTTATTCCTGGGGCCAGGAGCTGCTCCACGGCCCTTATTTATTCAACAGTATAGATGTGGCCTACAATGAGCATGGAAAACCATCTGTAATAAAAGTAAGCTTTTAGTTCTATAAGGTTGAAAAACACAGAGACCTACATTTTTATTTTTATTTATTTATTATTTTTTTTTTTTTTTGCAGAACACCATCAGAGAATTGTCTACCCTGCTCTACCTTACAATAAGTAATTTTTACACAAAAGTGAATTGGGTCAACATGAAATCAGTACTTTACTGTGTTTTACAAAGATTGAGTTACTATGTCTCTGAGACAGACCCGTGAGTGTGCTCTTACAATGAATTCCTTAAAGAAGTGAAACTCTGCCTACAGACTTTTTCCTGGAGTTATGGACAACTATTTTTCTTCACATCTGCTGGCTTTTGCCTTGCTTCCTTTCACAGACAGGCATGCTGTTAGAGCTGCCAACAACAGCCAATCCACATTTTCAGTGAAAATGGACATCACTTTGGTTATATAATGTTTTCTGATCAGGTCTTGATATCTTGGCTCATGTTTTGCAATATGACGGTGTTTCTCACTCAGTGCTATTGAAGCTAACTGTTGTAAGCTGTGCACAAAACACAATGAATCTTCTGTGTCATTTTTTTTTTTTTTTCTCCCTTTTCTTCAATTCTGAACTGAATTTCTGGAAAGTGCAAGACAGAGATTTTGGAAACAGCTGAGGTGGCTCCTTGCCTTCCCACCTGCAGGAAAGCCTTGTGAATCCATTTCCAGAAAGTTGGCCCAGGAGACAGGCCACTGCCTAGACCTCCAGGTAGTTCATTTAGCCAAGAACTCTGCTTCTTGGGAGCCACAGAGGTATACCATCTGTTCGTCCTTTTGCAGAACCCACAGAGGCCAGAGTTCCCATCCATGTCCCCAGGCTCATGATCAGGGAAGCAGTATGTAATGTCAGAGGCAGGTAACCACAGGAAGGTCCAGAGACCTCCTGCTGGGCTGACAGTAGCTCTGCTGCCTTCTCTGGTGGCCCCATGAAGTCACCAGGTTTGTTCAGAGCATTTCAGTCAAATCAGAGATTGTGTGACCCCCGCTGTTCCCGAGTCCTCTGCTGCCTGCACAATACGGAATGGGACAAATCCATACCTGCTGAAATAAGCTGCAACTGATGCCAAGTACTTATTGTTAGACTATATATGTGTATGTGAGACTAGGTAGTGAGACAAAACCAGGGTTTTATGAAAAAATCAATATCAAATTTGTTTTAGTAGGGCTTTGCAAGGAGACCTTTTAAAAACTGCATCAAACAGCACAGCAGCAGAATTAATTTATACTCTGTCACATCTCTCTTGAGATCTGCTCCATGACAAAAATAAGATAGGCAAAAAATTTAAAGGCAATACAATTTAAAAAATGAATGTGCTATATTTGGGAGCTGGTAACAAAGCTGTGACATAACTATGAAAAAGCTGTAAACACTACATGTGGTATATTAAAAAGGACATATTCTAGATACCATTCTCAATATGTTTTTTTTTTTTTTTTTTGTTGTTGTTGTTAAAATAACCTCCAAATTATAGACTAGTTCTATACTATATAAAGAACAAGAATTAATAAACATAAATATCTTCATGCTGTGAAAAGTACTGTATGAGCACAGTGATAAACACCGCTGGTAGCACATAAATCAATGAGCAGGTATTTTAAATTCAACCTCACAGACTCTGCTGACTCTAAATAAGCTTCCATTCACCAGTAACTTTATCTACTAAGTCCTCTCCTGACAGTTACTTTTCCCTCTTTTTAAGATATTTTCAACATACCTTTAACCACAAAATCTCCACAGAATAACAAATCACTTCCTACTTATAACTGCTTTTTACTGCTCTCCACAAGTTTTATTCAAGTCTTTAGGACCAGAGAGAAGCTGTGGGTCAGAGACTATGATATAACACCACTACACGTTGAGTAAGAATTTGGGCAGTTGCCAGGCAAAAGCAAGACAAAACTTGTGTCAGAAAAAAAAAAAAAAAAAAGTACAGAATGTCTTCTACAACTACAGGACCTGACCCTCCTCAAGGAGTGAGAGCTATTGAGCAGGGATGAAGTATACCTGGAAAAGTGTGGAAAGCACATCTTTGCAAACAAGCTTGCTAACTTAGTGAAGAGGACTTCAAAGTAGGTGTGCTTAAGGAGGGTTACCATAACAGAGAAGCAAGAGTACAAGGCACAAAGCAGATATGTGTAGGAGACAACACAATAAGATGGCTTCTGACCTTTCTCCTGTAAGAGCTACATGGCTTAGGACCCTTTAATATGTTTGTATTCTACTGCATGTAGCTCTAGAGGTAGCACTCATAATTGGTGTGCTGCAATGGAGGGATGCAGACTCTTCAGGAAAGACGTCTGGGAATGTGTGAAGGACATCTTGCTCACTGTGTAAAGGAGTGTCATGAATACATGGAATGTTGTCTTGAGCAGGATCAGAGGACAGACCAGTACTGATGATATTATAGTAGGTGTCTGCTACAGATAAGGCAGATCAGGCCTTCTTTAAGCAGATGAAGAAAGCACCACAGGCACATGCCTTGGCACTTGTAAGTGACTTTAGCCATAGTGGAAACTGCTGGATGGGTAATACATTTGGAAGAAAGCAACCCAGGAAATTTCTAGAGTGTTATAAGACCATTTCTTTTTTGCAGGTGATCTGTAAACTGACTAGTGGATATACTCTGTTGGACCTGTTGCCTACAAACAAGGAAGAATTGGTTGAAAATGTGAAGGTTTATGACAGCATTGGCTGAGGTGATTATGAGGATAGAGTTTAAGATCCTGAGAGAAGTGATATCATGGGAAACTGTCCTGGAGGGTAAAGGGGCTCAGGACAGCTGGCTGGTCTTCAAGGACAATCTCCTCAGAATGCAAGAATGGTCTTCTGTAACATATGAGAAGTTGAGAAAGTTTGGCAGAAGGCCATAGATCCCAGTTGAGCTGAAACGCAAATATGAATTACACAGAAGGTGAAAGCAGGGACAGGCTACGTGGGAGGAAGACAATCACACTGTAGTTGTAGGGATAAGGTTAGAAAACAAAAGCTCAGATGGAGATGAAATTACTAAGGCAGTTGAAGGGCAATAAAAAAGGTTTCTTTAAGTAATTAAGCAGCACGAGGAAGTCTAGGAAGTGTTTAGATGAACTGACGAACTGCTCAGTGAGGCAGGGGGACTAGTGAAAAGGAATCTGGAAAAAAAAGCTAAAAAGCTGAGGTAGGTTTTTTTTTTTCTTTTTCTTTTTTCTTTTTTCTTTTTTTCTTTCCTCCCCTCTGTTTTAACTGGTAAAGTTTACACTCAGGCCTCCAGATTACTGAATCTCCTCAGTAGTGAAGCTGTACTCATGGTAGAGGGAGAGTGAGTTAGCAAGCATTTAAGAATCACTTAATTAGACATACAGAAACCCATAGCACCAAATGGGATGCATCTGAAGGTGATGAAGGAGGTGGCTGATGTCCTTGTGAGGCTAATGTTGGTTGTGTTTGAAAGGCCGTGGCAATCAGAGGAAGTTTCTGAAGACTGGGAAAAGGTAAATGTCATGTTCATCTTCAAGAAGTGCAAGAAAAAGTATCCAGATAATTACAGGCTGGTCAACCTAGTCTCAATAACCTGATAAAGTTATTGAGCAAATCCCACTAGAACACATTTTTAAATGCATGGAGAGGAGGGAACAACTGATCTAGATTTACCGAAGGCAAATCACATCTAACCAACCTGATTGTGTTCTATGACAAGGTGACTTGCACTGTGGACAAGGGGCAGTGGATGTTGAGTATCCTGGCTTTAGCAAGGTCTTTGACCCAGTCTCCTGCAGCCTCCTTGTCACCAGACTGGTGAAATACCAGCTTGAATAGTGGACAATAATGCTGAATGGAAAAATTGTCCACACTCCTGGGATCAGAGCTATGATCAGTTTTTTGGGACTAATACTGTTTAATGTTTTAATTAGTGACAGAATAGAGTACACTCTCAGCAAGTAAGTGAATGGCCCGAAATTGGGGGGATGGGGGGGGGCGAGGGAGGGGGGGGAAATAATTTATATGCTGGAGAACAGAACTGTTGTTCAGAGCTACCTAGACAGGCTGATCAGAGACTCATGAACTTCAAAAAGTTCAAATACAAAGGCCTGAATCTTTGATGGAATAACTCCATGAACCAGTAGTACCTGGTCCAAGAGGCAGCTCTGCAGACAAACAGGCCTTGTGTTAGCAGCACTTCATTCATTCCTAATGGTGTAGGCCAGCTGATTCAGGGAGGTGATTCTTCCCATCCACTCTGCACTTGTGAGACTGCATCTAAGTACTGTGTCTAGTCTTGGTCTCTCCAGGAAAAAAAAAGACGTACATACTGAAGCAAGTACAGAACAGGGTTGCCAGGGGATAGTCAGGAGGCTAGAGGACAGGACATAGATACCAGGATAGGCTGAACCATCTGGGTCTGTCAGCCTTAAGAAGAAAAGGCTGAGGAGAGACTTTATTACTGCCTACACATACTTGATCAGATGACACACAGGAGATGGAGCCATGTTCTTCATGAAGCTGCAGGGTCGGAAACCATTTTTGAAATGAGCAATCTGATGTGATTAAACTCACTTTGAGAAGGGTGACTAGGTGAAATCGAGAAGTACCTTCTGATCTAAATTATCCTATTATTCTATGAAAGATTAAAAATGGCAGTCCAGTTCCATGCAACATACATATATAACTGAAACCAAACACCAGGAGAAATAATGTGCAACTCTCTTAGAAAAAGAAATACTTTAGAATGCCACCAAGATGTCTCCTCAGTTTTACAGTGGGAAAGATTCCAGTAAAACAAGTATGGCATTTTAGGCCATTGGCAGAATTGTATGTCTTTCACATCAGGACAGTTTCTATGCACAGTTGTCTAAACAAGTTCTGCTTTTAGCTTTCGCTACCAGGAAATCTGAGAGTGACAGCGAGGTCATCTTATTCCATATCTTAACATGAGTGGAATGAAGACAAGAACCAACTGACAGTATCCTGAAAAGGAAAATCACTGAGAAGGAAAGCAGTCTCCCTTTATTGTCTTTTTATAGCACGGTTCTACTTACATGACTCCTTTCCATTAATCTCTAGGCATCACACAGAGGGAGCAGAAGACTGATGCACAGTTTAATGACCTGCTTCATTGGAACCACCAGGATAAGCCCATTTAACGTGTCTGATCCTATGAGTGAACAGCTGACGAAAGAATAACTGCTTGTCTAATGACCCCGGCCCCGCCCCCCCCCCCCAAAAAAAAAACACTTTTCTAATCAAGGGAGCAAAATAGATTTAAAAAGGTATTTCTGACTGAGTGATACCACAGAGTTTGTTGACACTCTAATTATATAATTGTATAGCTGATCTATATTTACTCATGGCTTAACCTATCCCTGCTTTCTGTATCTGTCGTAATGCTTTCCCAGCTCTTCCTGCAGCAGTGAACCTTTGTTCTCCTACCTTCAGCACATGCCACGTTTCTTTCCATGTTGCTTTTTAACTGCCTTGAGACTGCAATTTTCCAGGCTGAGAAAGAGAAATCTAACTCAATTAACACAGGGCCAGTTGGCAGCTTGTATGTAAATACATCAGTACTCAGAGCTCTGTATTTTTTCTATATTTGCAGAATAAAAAAGATTAAGTTGTATATAATAACGCCTATGTAATAATATAGGCAACACATATAAACAGGATAGCATTGGATCCCTTGCTTGCCCTTTATCTTACCTACAGAATAGATCGCAGTGGAGAATAACTTTTACTTTTCCACACATTAATCTTACTTGCTTTTTGAACCATCACAGGCAGCTACTGTCCTTGAGATTCAAAATAGTTAAAAACTAAAAATAAAAAATAAATAAAAAAAAAAGAAAGAAAAACGGGGGGGAAGAAACACTGCAGCTTTCTGTGTGGTTAAGTAGCTAACAAGAGCCAGCAGCACCATCTGGCGTTCCTTCCAACCACTGATGAAGCATTTACTTCATTTACTTTCCACTCTGAGAGCCCTAAAAGCAAGGTCCAGTTCTGTAAAATGTGACCTCTTTAACCGACTGCACACCATAGAAATGTATGAGCCATGATAGACAAATCTCTGGTCAGTTTGCACTTTAACTGTATGGTCAAGACATTTTGGTTTGCAGTTACAATTATTAAATTAATAGAGTTAGAAATCAGCACTCCCAAATGATAAATAAAGCAATGATCTCCAGTCCTGAGCTTCATAAATGACCAATAACCCCTGTTTACAGCAGAAGGTATGAGTTTGAGCTTAGCCATCAGTGCACACGTGGTTTTCGTTCCATCTCTCCTTGAGTTAGTTCACTTGCTAGAAGAGTGGGCTGGGTGAGGCTGTGTCTGCCTGCAAGGTGCCACACAGACAGACCTTCAGGCCTTCTACTGTCTCAGCAAGCTTTGAAAACAAACCTGAGGCGCAACTTGAAATTTCCTGTCAAACTCTTACTAGCTGTGGAACAATACCTTCCTTGTCTATTAAACTAAGATTGCATTTTGCAACTTGCATCAAAATACATTTGATGGGAAGCCCTACTTAAAAGCCAAACCAAAACCTTGGGTAAAAGCTAAATACATTCTATGTCAAAGCATATTAAAATAAATATGCATTGCAATTTAAAAAGAATAGCTGCCCCTTGTGTTTAATGATAGCTAGATTCTTTGTGATTCAGAGAAAGAGATGCCTGATAATTGATTCAATTTTTCACATTGCATTCTCAGAAAGTAATACTGTGTAAACCTAGAATGAGCAAATACTCCTGCCACAAATAAGCTTATTCACAAGCAAATATGTTTGTTCATAAGTCATTATACTCCTTCACACATGAATACCCAGGGCAAAAAGTTAAGAATTAAGATGAAAACACAAATCCAATTCAACAATTAGGAGCATAAATACATGTTTCCAGATATAACAGAGCTCTATAAAGCTTGCAGCTGACCCTGTTTAGGAAACATTTTGTAAGTCAGAACTCTGCAATATCTTTTAAGTTCTGTAAAATTTGATAAGTGAGAAAAACAAACAAACAAAAACAAACAAACAAACAAAAAACAACTTCTTAGCCCCAGAATCCCCCTCTACTCTTAGAGGAAAAAACAACAACAAAACAAAAAAAGCACCACAATATCAACAAAAATAAATGGCAAGAAATGAAGTGACAAGGAAAATGTCAAGCACTGAACAAACACAGTTTTAGCTCTGCAAATCTGTGCTGCTTTCTGTGGCTGTGCTGTGGGACTTACTGTGGGATAGGGGTGTGAGCAGAATACGGTGTATTTCCGGATGATGCCATTGAGCTTGAGGGGAGGGAGCCAGGACACAAAGACAGTGGAGGCTGAAGATGCAGCTGCTTTAACACCAGCGGGAGGACCTGGAACTGGAAAACAAACAAACAAACAAACAAACAAACAAAAAAACTGTGTTAGAGAGGGCCAGGGGAGCATGCTACTTCGGTAACCCTGCCCCTCTGGATTAGGGGGACACCCTGCACTAAGAAGCAGCCTCCACACTGCCCATGCTGGAGGAGATGGTTTGAAGGGTTATTCCCCTGTCTGTAGGAGGAGAAAGCCTCTGCTTCAGAGGGCCCCAAAGAAGAAGCTGCCACTGACAGTTAAACTTATGTGTAGCATCACCCCCATCCTGCATACATGAAACTGCATCAGCTGTGGCCAGTGAAAATTGCCAAACAACATAATACTGTAAATGCTAGCTCAATTTTGAAGGCATGACTCATGCCAAATGATTATATGCTGTATAAATAATAGGCATGTGAACAGCTTAATGGCTATCCACAGTAGAGCTGTGAATTTAATGAAGTGGAGAGCAAACGAGCTGTAGTCCTGTGCAATTAGCACTGCCTGATGTGACCCAGGTACACCCAGTAGCATAATGTACGAGCAGCCATATGGCCTCATAGTCTCCTTCCCCTAGCCTTGCCCTCAACAGCTCAGACCTGTATCTAACATTGCAGTATGTGAGCACACATTTATTTTGCTATTAGTAGTAGCTATTTTTATAAGCTATTGAAAACTGGCAACAAGAAAAACAATTCTCTCTGGAAAATATTTAAACTAAGAAATGTTAAATTCTTGGTACATAATCCTAACTCTTTGCACACTTGCACTTTGAGAAGGACTTTAAATTCATGAGCATATATTATTTTTCAAGCTTATGTTATGCTGTATAATATTCTCTAACTTTGCAGTTGCTCCTGTATGTGAACAAAACTCCTGCATCCTAGAACACCCATGAAGTTACACATACATATAAGCTTGTGCTTAAACCAAATGGAAAGGGTAAAATAAAGTTCCCTGGAAAAAAATAATAAATAAATGATAATAATAATAATAATAAAAACTGAACAGGAGAATACTTTAAAATAGATTTACAATAATAACAATTTGGAAGATATTTTAATAATGCATGTGCAGAATATTTATGGTAAATTATTAAAATGTGTACTTTGTATGGAAATTATTACATGTGGTATTAAAGACAAAATGAAACATTTTGATGGATTCTCTTCTCTGCAGACATTTTGGGTCATGAGGTCATATTTTTGTTAAATTTCAAATAAAACTAGCAGAACATTAGAATTTCCAGTAAAATAACAATTCCAGAGCAGTATCAACTTTCTCTACATTAACTGAGAATATTTACTGTGTACTACAGATAGACAAAACCTTGTCCAGCAAGCTCATCTTTATAGGTGGTCCTTAATCTTTGTTCGACCTCATTTAAATAAATAGATTTAAAGCTGGTACAAAAATTTGTGTATAAAGAGAAGTCAGACTGTCTGGGACTTACCTTTGCTTAGCTATGTAGCTAACTATTTCAGATTGTAAAAATCATATAAAGAAACCTTCAATTTTATGTCTGTACAGGTACTAGTGGCAGATGCAAGAAAACTGATGGATAAACACCACTCAGTGCAACATTTCTGAATATGCATTTTCTATTTATAATGTGTTGAGACATCTAATAAGGCATCAAGTGAGAATGTCATGATTATAATTGCATGCAAACCCAGCCCCTTGCTGAAAAAAGGCTAATTCAGTTAGCAGTTCTATCCAATGCAGAGTAAATATTGATGCTTGACAGCATCCAACTTGTTATTTATACCCAGTTCATTAGAAATGCTATTTGCTCCTGCTGCTGAAGAGTGAAAGCTAGCTCTCCAGGGTAATTACTTAACCCACTGGAGGATTCCTTTACGGTTAGTAATGTTTTCTGGAAATCACTGCAAATAGATGTATGAGGTTAAAGTAATTTATTGTTAAATTAGGGTGTGATCTATAGGGACAGGTTCTGATGGTAATTGGTCGTGGCTGTCAGCTGTTGAGGGATTAACTCAGTATTCATCTAGCATTTTCCAGTCAATGGACGCATGTGGAAGATATTACTTCTCATTGGACAGTATTTCTGTTCAGTATACAACGTAGCAGAAAGAAAGGCTAGAAAGAATTCAAGAAGCCATATAGTCAAATTTCTGAACCTTTTCTAATCTGAGGACCCTTTCCACCTTTTTGGTGCAGGGGCTGGAATTGGGTAACAGTTTTGGCAGTGCTGTCAAAATTATTCCAAGTATTCCTTTATTATTCTTCTTTTTATTGCAGTACTTTTGTTTGCTATGTTGCACATGTGGAAATGAAAGCATGTGAGGAAACATTTATATTTCATTGGCAAGAATTCTGCAGGCTTTCATTTGATGTCTTACAGACCACCTCTGTCCTTAGTCCAGAGGGTAAAGTCATTGTTCATCGTCATTCCCTTGACCTAAACAAGATTATTATGAGCTAACGCAGCACTAGCTGAAACATTTGTTACTAAACATGGTTTCCTTTCAAATCTGAAGAAACTGTGCTGGGGGAATGTGGTGCCTACCTTTCCTTGGTGAGAAAAGTAACATCTTTTTATGCTAACAAAACATTTTCTCTCATTGCACCCTGTAGCTTTGCTCAGCCATACTGAGACCCCAGTAGTAAGAGACCTGGGCTGTCTCACTGAGCTCTGCACAGGTCTTTATTTAGAATATTAACTCCCATAGATCCCAGAAAAGACAAGCTAAATGTGTTCTATAGGAGATTATTTTTCCTTTCGTCACCAGGGGTAAAACAGTGACAAGAAGCTGGAGAAAAATCGGAGCTGAGCACTGAGAACTGCTTTTAGCTGACTTTTCCTTATTCCAGAGCAGATTTGGCAAATTTAAAATAAAAGATTTTAAATTCTCATTCTCCAGCTAACAAGGCTTTGAGAGACACAGAAACAGCAGACAGCTTTCATGTGGAGGAGAACACTTTGTATTCTCGACACTGTAACTGCAATGCAAACGCAGAGAAAAGCAATTATACTGATACAACTAGTCCAGGGAACAGTGTATTTAGATGTGTGGGATAATGGGGAGGAGCTCCAGGAACTTTCTCATTCCCCTTTTCATAAGCAGAGATATTATCACCATTTTTCTTCACAGTATTGCACAGCAGGGAGGCAACTGCACTAAGTGCTGTGCTTTTAAGAGTGATATCACCAATATATCAGAAAACCAAACCCTGCTCCTTAAAAGGTTTTGTACCACACAAGACCATCCTATGCAATGTTACATTTATGAAAAACAAAACAAAATAAAATCCTGAGCTTTTCCAGTAGCGTTTATGTTCATATTAATATTCCATCTGCAATTTAGATACATGCTAGCTGAAATACATTCACAGATGCTGTCCATCCCTCATGCCCTCTAAACTGGCCCCTGTTAATTAGACCATTCCTACCAAATTCTGCCAGTTGACAAGGGGATCACTCATTGTTTTGTGGTTTCTTTTGTTAGTCAATAAGATAAAGATCTCTGAAAATAGAGCAGATAGATATGATATGCAATCTCTGAAAAGAAACTGATGTAAAAAAGAAACATGCATCCTCCTGCATCACTTAAACCTCTACCAGGCTCTAAATCAAAAGCAGCTGTGCCAGGAAAGATTGCCAACTGCAGGAAGCTTTCCTTGGGATGGGGCTCTGGAGGCAATGTCCTCCACTGCTCCCTTCTGTACAAAATCAGAAGTGCTCCTGCCAGCCAAGCTGTTGGCTGATGTGTCCAGCTTGTATGGGGAACAAATTAATTCTCTCCAACACAATTTCACAATATTTCATTCACAGTGCAGAACCAGATGGAATTTGTCACTCCCATCACTACCAAGTGGGGTATCTTTTGAGACCATACTTTGAACACTGAGAGGAAGAGAATTTGAAGAACTATTTCAGTTTTCAGTGATTTGGAAAAATAAGTCCTCAGATGAAGAAGAGGACCAGGTTATTAGAAACTCTGTGCAAAGTGACAAAACCAAAATCAGTGCTTAAAAGTTGGACATTTCCACTTCACTTATTTTTCTGACAGTTGGGACTTTTTTCTAAAGCAGTTTCTTCTTCAGAAGGGTAATGGGGATAAAAAAAAAAAAAAAAAAGCCAAAAAAAAAAAGTCCAAATATGATCACATTTAGAAGAAAGCTCCTTTCCTACTATTTGCTACAACTATTCCCATTTTTTAAGCTGATCAGCAGTGGTGTCTGACCTCTGGTGTCTAAAATCAGTATCAAATGTTATACAAAATTGAAACATTAAATTCATTTTACCCAGGCTGACTACTTTACTCCCTGGGACCTGCTTATTTTGCCACATTGGAGATTTTGGGCCTGCTAAAGAAATTTGGGGCTAATGTCTCTAAGCTGAACACCAGCAGGGAAGTAACAGGAGGCTGTGATCTGCCTTTCAACAGTGGCAAGGGAACATGCTGTACCATCGATTTTACAATGAAAAGTTTCCCTAATCTAAAGGAAATGAAAAAAAAATGAAAAGAAATCAATGGTGTGAGATGGCCTCGTAATAGTAATGATGCGGAGGGCTTGGAAACTACTCAAAAATGTCTCAGATTAACAAACTTTTATTAGAAGAGGGTGGAATATCTTGTGTCATACTTTTAACTGGAAAAGGTCTGGGAGCAGAACTACAAGGTTTTCATATCTAAGCTGTGTTAAGATTTCAGTTACTTATATTTCTCATTATGAGAGGCTACTCAAAACTAACTTTAGAGCATGATCTTTTAGATGGACCGAAATTAGGCCTATTGAATAATCCTCCACAGGAGCCTCTTTTTTTCACCGAAGATTACAGAAGATATGCCAGCTCTTCCTGTGGACTGAGACACCTGTTAGATGCATATACTTTGGCAATTTCAGTGCTCTTTTCCCATTTAGATTACATAGACTAAAGGATGTTTAGGTGTGGGACTTGGGCTTGACCTTATTTTTAATGGCAGCCCTTTATACATTTTCCATACTAGACCTTTATTGCTCTTAAAAAATTTTGAAGCTGAAGCAAAACATGAAATCATTGAATTTTCTGGAAACACCTTTCAGTTTAGTTTTTCTGGACAAAAGATTTGATGAGTGGAACCACTGTGAGGCATCACAAAACATCTGAAAATGTTAGTCACACTGCCTCAGGGTGAATTACTGCTGAACTACTGGCTTTGTTGCCAGAGGGATTAAAGATGAGAGATGAGCTGTTGCACAGCAGCCAAACACAGGTAGAGACTATGTGCTTCCCAGATCTCAGGGCCTATCTGATCTCAGAAAGAGGGACAGCAAAAGAGCCACCTGGAATTAGGGAAAAGCAAACTAGGCAGAAGGGGTTAAGAAAAATGAAAAAAAAAAAAAAAGAAAAAAGAAAAAAATGGGGCTTCGAAAAGGTGTTTCAGAACTGGTTTGAACTGGAGACAGATCAGTGGAGATGTATGTGACAGGGAGAGGGAGCAATCAACACAGAAACAATTCCAATAGGAAATACTGTTATAAAGCAGGTAGTTATCCAATGGCATCCCTGGACAGAAGGGCAGAGGGAAGTACCCAACACACTTTGCTGCAAAAGAGATTGCATTATGGTACATCCCTAACTGATACAGAATATTTAGGGAGGCTATGGAGTCCCCAGCACTGCAAGTTTTAGAGAAAAGTTTAGTAAACATCAGCAATGACTGCAATATATCTGGTCTTCTTTAGAGCAAGTGGACGATCTTGGTCAGGTGTCAGGAAACTTTCAGGAGCGTTACAACATTCGTCTGTTGTTCCAGGTAAGAGACAGAGGTACTGCTGGCTCCCATTCAGCCATCTGTTCAATCCCAGAAGCCAAAAGGAACCTCACACAGAGACAAGATATTGTCTGCACCCAGGCTAGTTTCGGTAGTACCACATTTTTAACTTTAGAGAAACCAGGGAATGGCCTTCAGAGATAGACCTCATGACTCGCCTTGCATATGTGCCATAAAGTGTTGACCCAGGGGTTGTCTCTGCAGTTGGGCTTTTTGAGGATTTCAGGAAACATGGTATCCGAGCGCTGGACTGGCTGGCCAATTTGACATAAGGCAGCAGGACCATCAGGCCAATTTAACACATAAAGGAACAGCCTGCCCCTGAGGTTTTGGAGCAGTGTGGGGCAATCTCTATGTCTGCCTATGGCTTAAATCCCAGTCCCAAGGCTCTGGGGTGAGAGATTTTCTTTTGTATTCAGAGAATATTTAGGGAAAAGTTGCCTGCTGGAATCTGCTCAAAAAAAAAAAAAAAAAAAAAAAAAAAAAAAAAAGTAACTTGAAAATGCAGCAGGCGATCTTACAGTTCTCCATATTTTTATTTTTCAGATTTTTCTGTGGGATAACACCATCTACCTCCAACTATCATGTGTTTCAAGAACACCTGTGCACCAAAGTAGTTAAAGGACTTTAGGGTGGGCTCAGGGTTTAAGATACACAAGTCTATGGCTGATCATTTGATGTCCTTTGCAGTTTCAGACTAGCTGCAGTATCTCAGCACAGCTCCATTACTACTACACTCAACACAGAGACATTACTACAAGTTTATTCAGGATCTCAGTGATGCCTACATCTAGTGAGTGCTGGAAGTAGACCCACATTAACCAACATTGTTATATATCTAAATTTCCTCACAGTTCTCAGGTATAAGTCATTCACTGTCTGTTTTTGCTGTTAATACAACTTTGATCAAAGTAGTGGAAGGTATTAAGTATATGAAAAATAGAACAAGGAACAAATAAGTAATGTGATAATGTGAGAAAAATGTTTAGAAGTCCAATTTTGATTTGCATTATACCCTCTGGATACAACTACATCTACAGCTTTTCAAAGAATGTAAATTTTAGAATGAATCCCTTAATACTTTATTGGGAAAAAATCATAACATTCACCAAGTCAGTTAATCACTGAATTTACTCCCCTAGGCACTTTTCTAGATCTTATTAAAAGTAAATTTTTTTTTAAACTTAAAAACTAAAATATATTCATATGTTCATGAATAACCAGTAAACTGGATGAGTAACAATGAAAAATCTATTGACTAATTTCCTTGAAAAAAAAACATTTCATAAATCACAAGAGAATTTTCCAATCCAATATTAGTGAAGTAACTTCATTGCTAGGACTGTGTGAATGTTTATTTCTGCCAAGAAATTCATATCTAATAGCACACATTTTCTAAAGTTTTTACTGAAGCATTTGGGCATTCTCTCTCTTCTCTCTCTCTCTCTCTCTTTTTATTTTATTTTATTTTATTTTATTTATTTTATTTTATTTTATTTTATTTTATTTTTTCTCCCAGGCATTTAATTGGGCTAGGGAGGAATCACACCCTGAATTTGAAATTCTGGTCCTTGAGAAATAACCTAGTATGTGGCATCCCACTGAGGCAACCTGAACTGATTTCCATATTTCCATATCAAAAGTTATAGGGAAGAGTTTATGAACCCCTCCCCCCCCCCCTTTTTTTTTTTTTTTTTTTCAATAAAGAATTTCATAAATTTTCAACATTAGGACTTACAGTTTCCATGCTCTGGTCTATGAAAAATGGCAGAAGATTTTACTCCATTTTACTTTTGTAAGAAGAGGTGTTTGGAGGAAATTTTTGTTATACTGAAGGAAGTCTTCTTAGATGCATATAAGTTATACATGAAAGTCCCAGAATAGTCTTTCCACCTTTCCCCATTTTCAATTATTTTGAATAAATCAAACCAAAAACTCTCAAAATTCTCATATAAATCTTGAAGTATTTCAAGACAAAAATAGAGACAAACCTGTTCACATCATTAGAATTATCTACAAACTTCTGGCTAACCTGAACTGGAGTCTTGGAAACACTGAGATTGTTTTAAAAGTTGTGGGTGCAGACTGCTCTCTGCACACTCCCAGCTAAAAACCTTCAGACAGAAATATCACTCTAGTTGTTTCTATACAGTATTTCTATATAGTATTTTGGAAGCCTGAGACATACAAGCATCTTGTGGAAGTGGGAATGGAAAATGTTTTCCTCCTTACCATCTTCTTTAGTGCGGGTGAAAATTTGTTCACTTCTCACTCCATCTCCAGCTCGTGTGAAAGCCAACACCTGTATGCTGTAGTTGGTATATTTTTCCAGACCATCAAGCTCCAGTGATGGCTGTGTGGTGGTGACGTTCTTTATTTCTCCTAGCTCTATAGAATAAAAAGGAATTTGAATTATTTGCTAGGTCAGTCTTTCCCCAGCTATTGGTACCTACTGTAGAAATCTTAGGGATTGCAGAGCATATCAGAGAAGTAACGCTTTGCTGTTACAAAATAGTAATGAATTACAATCAATTAAAATAAATTCCTTTGTGTTCTGACTTCCTGCAGTTCAAAGAAGATCCACTTTTCAGTTTTGCAATATTTCAAATTTTAAAAATACAAATAATAGAACTGAAAATTTCTACAAATTGTAAGATTTTTTCATAAAGAACAGATATCAAGAAGATATTATTATAAATTAAATGATACCTAATTATTATATATTAAATTGCATATGTTAAATTATTGTATATTAAAATATATTATTGAATGCAAAAATGAGAAAGTCATTTATTTTCATAGTGTTTCCATTTTTAAGAAATAGCTTTTCTTATAAGAAACAACAATAACAAAAAACACCTCTTTGTTTTAAAACATGTATCAAGTACTTCCGCAAAGCACTTGATGGCAATAATGTCAGCTAACAATAGATTTAAGCACAGTAAAACCAGATTTATTTGCAGAAGATGATGCACTTCATATGGTTTGTTTTTGCAACAGGCTAAGAACTACAACCCATATGGCAAAAAAGCTTGGAACATATTTAGGGCAGCAAATAAAACTGAAAAAAACATTGCATGAACATCATCTTTTTTCATCATGTTGTAAGACATCATGTAGGAGCTTAGATGTGCACTGATAATATTCACATAAGATCTGTTCCAAATACTGCAGGCATCAGTGAAAACATTTAATTTTATGTCAGTCATGTCTACATTGTTTGTATGCTTCTAATGTATTTTTTATCTTTATGTTTACATATACAAAGGAATCTGGTGGCTTATTTCCAAATATTTTTGACTCTGGCTTTACCAGCAGTAGCGATAGGCCTTGGGGTTATTTTTCAAATCCAGGTTACCTTTGCCATACTAACAGTGGCCAGGATTTACAGGACAATTGTATATTACAGTGAACAAAGATCCTGATGGATGCATACAAAAGACAGCTCATTGTCCTAGAACTGTGAAAATTCAGCACGGCAAAAAAGAATAAAGCCGTGTGCATCTCAAAACTACTAGTGCTTAATATACAAGAAAGGGCCACATATAGAATTATCATCATGTGATAAATGGCAGATTATTACAGAATCACACAATCATGTAGTTCGGAAGAGACCCCCAAGATCACTGAGTCCAACCTCTGACCTAACACTAACAAGTCCTCCATTAAACCATATCACTAAGCTCTACATCTAAACATCTTTTAAAGACCTCCAGGGATGGTGACTCAACCACTTCCCTGGGCAGTCTATTCCAGTGACTAACAACCCTTTCGGTAAAGAAGTTCTTCCTAATATCCAACCTAAACCTCCCCTGGCACAACTTTAGCCCATTCACCCTCGTCCTGTCATCAGGCACGTGGGAGAATAGAACAACCCCCACCTCACTACAGCCTCCTTTAAGGTATCTGTAGAGAGCGATAAGGTCGCCCCTGAGCCTCCTCTTCTCCAGGCTGAACAACCCTAGCTCCCTCAGCCACTTCTCATAAGACTTGCTCGCCAGACCCCTCACCAGCCTTGTTGCCCTTCTCTGGACATACTCAAGAACCTCAATGTCCTTCTTGTAGTGAGGGGCCCAAAACTGAACTCAGTACTCGAGGTGCGGCCTCACCAGAGCTGAGTACAGGGGGACAATCACTTCCCTAGCCCTGCTGGCCATGCTGTTTCTTATGCAAGCCAGGATGCTGCTGGCCTTCTTGGCCACCTGAGCACACTGCTGGCTCATATTCAGCTGACTATCAACCAACACTCCCAGGTCCTTCTCTGCCAGGCAGCTTTCCAACCACTCATCTCCCATCCTGTAGAGTTGTTTGGGGTTGTTGTACCCCATGTGCAGGACCCGGCACTTGGCCTTGTTGAACTTCATACAGTTGGCCTCGGCCCATCAGTCCAGCCTATCCAGATCCTCCTGCAGAGCCTTCCTACCCTCGAGCAGATCGAGACACGCACCTAACTTGGTGTCGTCTACAAACTTACTGAGGATGCACTCAATCCCCTAATCCAGATAATCAATAAAGATATTAAAGGGATCTGGCCCAATACTGAGCCCTTGGGGACTCCACTAGTGATCGGCCGGTATCTGAGATCTCCTTTGGTCATTTCACTCATTCTCAGAACTCTGTTTCCCTAGGAATTTTCCTGATAAAACATAAGCAAAACAGGAGAGGCTAACATGAAAATAACAAACCTTTTCTCAAAATCTTTTTTTTTTTTTTTTTTCTCCTAAAACCTCAACTACAAAAATTAAATAAATTATGAAAAAAAAAAAAAAAAAAGAAAAGAAAAGAAAAGAAAAAAAACAATAACCTCTCGACTTGCCAACCAAAAAGATAGAAGATAACTAGGTAAGCTAAAATGCAATACAGGTTTAGGCAAGTGTGTTCTAGCTTTCTGTCTTCATTCTTTAGGAAAGACTTTCTGAGCTATGTAACTGTGATGAAATTTGATTGAGTCATTTTGGGTACTTCAGTGGGTCTATGGACTGTTACAACCTCATGTTGGAAGCCTTCCTCAAAGACCTGTCTAGTCAGCTTTGCCACGTCCCCTTCCATGTTAAAGCTCTACAGAAGATGGCTTCCTTCATGGGTATATGAAGCTTTCTCTAAACCAAAGAGAAAAGTAGGTACAATACCTTCACAACATAGAATAAGTGATACAAATGCTATATATGACTCGTTACTCGGTGACAGTTTGAATTCTCTTACCTCCATCCAAGAGATTGGCCCAGTAGATAACCCTGAATCCTTGCAGAATCCCATTCAGGGTTTCTTTTGCCAGTGTTGACCAAGAAATAGAAATTGTTTCTGGTGATGTTGCAGTGGCTTGCACATTCCCTGGAGGGCAACTGGGCACTGGAATAAGATATTCATCATTTTTAATTTGATGAATACAACTCATTGTTTACCACATTCATGTGTGCCTTTTAGTAGAAATCTATATAAAAGAGCACTCTTCACTGTTCTCAGCAGAATCCCCTTCAGCTACACTTTAATTTACATTGCTCTCTCTCTACCCATTATTTAATTAGCAGTTACACACTGTTAAAAATGCAAGGCCTTTATTCTTGCTACAATCCCCATGTTTCTGCAAGTGCAGCTGATTTCCTTGGAATTACTTTTGATGTACTCTTTCCCACTAGCTGACTAGTCTTTCAGTGGTTTCTTTGTCATGTCTGTTGAAATGGGTCCTAAAGCTCAAATATGCAGAATATATTCTGTAAACTATTTAAACTTATTTTTGGAATTTTGTGTCCATATTGTCATATTTTTGAACAATTCTAATCTCCTAAAATCAGTGCAGGGGAAAAGTGGCCACTTCTAGAAAAAATACTGTGAAAAATGTTCATAAATATTTTCACTGACATTTAGAAAAAGGGGAAAGAGTCAGTGAAATATAAGGCATTTCCTGTTGGTTATTTAGCATCAGAGTGCAGTATTAGTTTTTGGCGCTTGAAACTCATCTTTAATTTTGAGAGTGACCTGAAACTGAATGAGGACATTAAAAAAAAAACAAAAACACACACACACAAAAAAGATACCAAAAAAGTAAATACGCATGTCAGATTCTGAAGAAAATTCAGATTCTAGCAAAAAATATTACACATCATAATACAAAATATATGTATGTGTGTGCATACTGTCTTCTGATATCTTGTGACAATCTGTCTGGGCCTGGAAATGTTCAGCGTAAATGGAAAACTCCAGCTTTCCATGAAGTATATGCCTCAAAATCCATAGCTCTCAAGAATAGTAGATGTGTGCTCTCTATTTCCCACACATAAAAAGACAGATTCCTAGCTGGCACTGACTTTGTTACACTGACACTAATATACAGTACACTGACACTAACAGTACAGTTACACTGACACTAATATACAGTAGCTGAAAACCTGACCTACACTATCTTTTAGGATTATGTAGAGTTTTCTTTTATACTCCTCTAAAATATTGTGTCTCTTTTTGGATATAGCACCATTCTCTCTTTCCACTAGAGGACTCCCTCTCATTGTTTGAGGAGTGCATTTTACATAGTTAAAAATATATATATATAAATCTATTTTTTTTCCTTAGATTAGACAGTTTGCATTTTGTCTGAAATGATGATTTTTCTCTCACTAGTTTGGATATCCTTGAAAAAAACACACCTCTCTTTTTAGGTTGACAAGATGTAATACAAGAGCTCCTGTTTTCATGGCAGACTAATTTGAAAACAAAATAAAGCTTACAAAATTAACAGTATCACTTTACCTTTCTGAGCTATACTTCTTAGTATCTCAAAGTGCACTTTGAAGCTACAATGAGGTCACTGAATTTGCAAATATGAAAACATCAGAGCAATAAGCTTCTTAATGAAAGCTAGTCAATATTATCCACACTGGAATATATTCCATCAATACATTCTGCATCACTTGCAATGAGAATTGTACATGCTCATTGGCTAACCTCTTACCATTCAGCTGTCTACTATATCTAACATCTATGAAGTTTGCTCTTCTACTATCCACTCTACAATAATCACAACAGCAAATGTAACAAGGGAAAAATAAATAAATAAATAATGTCACCCACAATAGCTGTTTGTCAAGGACCTACCATCCTCAAGAGTCGTGGTGATGATTTCCTGAGAAGAAGGTCCTATTCCAGCCCGGTTACAAGCCTGGACTACCATGCCATATTGGGTGAATTTTTTCAGGTTATTCAGTGTATAAACTTCACTGTCCCCTGTGGTATCAATGCTGATGATGTTGAACTGGAAATTGCCTCCTGCACTGTACTCCCGATAACCTATCTGGTATCCACGGATAATTCCATTTTGCAAGTGCTTCTTTGGAGCCTAAAAAGGATATTAAAAATACATGTTAAATATATATTGCCAAAGTCAAGTTGTTCCCCTTAAAATTTTTGAAATACACACAAAGTCAACTTTTATTTTTTCACTGAATGCAAGTCTATTTCTAGGTAAAAATTCAAAAATCCTCTCTGAATATGACATAGAAACATTTTACAATGATATATAAATATGAATGTAGGGTGTTTTCATAGTGCATTCCTATGTTAAAAGAAAGACTATTAAATGGTTCATACACAGAAAAATCTGATAAGAAAATATTTTTTAGTTATAATTTAAATTTATAATATTTTTTCTATCAGATGAATCAATCAAAGCTGAGTTGATAAGGGTATATTTGCATTACAAGCATACAATTCACAACTAATTCTGGTTTTGTCAGAAACCACTACTGCTCACTTGCTAAGTCTTTAGTAAGGCATTTATAGATCTGTTGAAGGCAGTCACGTAAGTTTATTCAGCTAGAAGTATTAGGAGATTTTTATGCTGTGCTTTGAAATATGCTTGTGTTCACTCAATGTGTAGTGTGGAAAGATGATTAGATAATGAGTGCTGAAGGCAATAATGAATTGGAAAGCTGGGATTTGCATAATGAATAGCTATGAAAACAAGGTGTACAATATCTGGCTTTCAAAAATATGGACAGTACACATTTTTTGGCCATAATTATGTACTGCAGTTCTCAGTTCAAGTACAAGATTCCCTGTACCTTCACTAGTGGAAATACTTTCTGCACTCTGCAGTAAAAAATGTAGTCTACAGTAAAATAAGGACTGGCAACTCAGGAAAAAATTCCATTATTGACAGGAATACCTGTTTTGATTCCATTTAAACAGTAGTAATTTCAATATGTGATTATATTTTTGTCAGATATTCTAATGGATATTAGGTGTAATTAGAATAAACAATTTAAGTCACAGTTTAAAATCAATGGACAAAAAGCTCTTCCAAATCCTTCAGCCTTCTTTCAAATTCTCACCAGATGCCCATGAGCTTATCTGTTCCACTGACCCATAGAAAAGGTCTTTGTGACGCATCTTATTGAAGAGAAGCATTAGATGAGTTCAACTGGCACAGACAGAATTTTCTCTTGTTACTGTATCCAGCTAAATCTGCTGAGGAACACTTTCTCAAGAATATCCTTTTCTGCCACAGGACCTGTCTATTTCAGCACGTTTACTCTCTGCTGGAACAAAGTCTCACTGGAGCTAATAAAACCAGCATAGAATTTGCCTTTCGTCCTCTACCAACAAATCATTGCTCTGCAAAAATCACCCTCTCCGTATACAAAAGGTATCACTGGATGGATCTGACTCACTGTATTATCCTTTAAGATGATTTATTTTCTTTCTTCCTGCTGCCTTCAGAAACAGAAGCAAAACTTGAAGCAAGAATAATATTTTGACTATTATTGCAGTTCTTCTGGTACTGATAAGCTCTCTACAAACATGGTGCTTTCTGCTCAGGTGTAGGTGACCAAATTAGGATTTAGCATGCAAAAATCTGCAGATTCAGGACTTGAACTCCTTGTAACAAGGATTAGAATTATTTTTTAATCTAAGATAATATTTTTTTTCTTGTTTGAATACTTCTATGTTTTGTCAAAAAAAAACTTCTTTAGAAAGATGTCAGTGCATTGTCAGTACTGATGAGGAGAGGCAAAAAGGCCGAATTAAACTGATCTATAAATATTTCACACTGACTAAAAGAAAAGGAGCTTGGACAAGGTAGCAGACAACTCAAACATTATTATTAGAGGAATGAGAGCTTTCAGACAATGTTGCAGGTCTCTTTTTTAAATGTATAAAAGTCACCAGTTTAATTATTACAGGACATCACTTCTCTCCATCAGTGTTAGATTCTACCATAATTTGGCAAATCCTCTACAGTCTACATGGAATTTCTTGACTGAAATGTTAACATAAGCACTGTTACAGGTGCAAGTCTCAAGGTCTAAAGCATCTCAGAGTTAAAGGCTGCAAATGGAACTTTTCCAGGTACTAACACAAGAGACTTTTGATAAAAAGCCTTTGCTGCAAACACACATGGCATATTGAGCTCACAAAGAACACATGTAAAACACATACATACACCAGATAATGAAGTTTACTTGTTGTTTAGTGAGTGGTATATGCTACCTACTGAAACATACAGCACACATTAAGATACTGTATGTACAACACTATATACCATAAGGTATGGACAGTGTAAAAAGAGAAGTGAGTGTACACCTCTTACATACTGGAATACAGAACTAGATAGCATATATACACACATCATACTGTAAAGCAGATGGAACATAATGATAAATCATAAATCTTAAATTTACTATGCATTGAAATGTTCTGAATTCAATGAATTGAAATCAGAATAGCCTTTCCACTGAGAATTCTGTAATTATGTAGTTTCTCATTTTTTAATTGGAATAAAATGGTGAATTTGGTATTTTTTATGAAACATTTTTGTAATTGTTTTAGGTCAGGGGATTTTTTGTTCTTTAAGTAGCATTTTAAAATTTTGCTTTTTTTTTTTTCCCACTTTAAGACATACAAGAAAAAACAAGCTCAGAGTCACTTCAGAACAAAGCATTGACATATTCTGCTCCACAAAATTTCAAATGTTCCCTGTTAGCACTATCTAAATGCTTCATTTTGGATTGACTTTTTGCACAAAATAAATCACATTTGATGTATATACTTTCTTGTTTGTAGGTCTATTTTGAGTAGAAAATTCATTTGTCCATTAAAAGATGTTCACGGGAAAAAATATTGTTAACGTTGTCAGTGGTTGTAGAACATTATGAAAACATTTCAGTCTGTGATCTTACTTATCTCATAAAATGCAATATTTCTAAAGTAAGGCACTGATGACTCTGCAAAGCATGATAAAGTAATTGTATGCATGCATAAAGAAGAGAATGAATATTTCATATGCCTATATATGTTTCTTTTACTTTATAAAGTACTACAAGAAAAAATGACAAATATTTTCACGCTCTTTCCTAGATGAGAATTCCTATTTAATTCCCATTCTTGCTGCATTATTATAAACTACCAAAAGTGCTGAGTGTTAAAAATTCAGTCTGTTACCCAACATCGTATGTAGACACATAGACATGGAATAGGGTAGAATAGTTCAGTTGGAAGGGACCTACAAATATCATCTAATCTAACTGCTTGACCACTTGTACAGGGTATCAACAACCTCACTAGGAAGCCTGTTCCAAGTATTTGACCACTCTCAGGGTAAGAAATCTTTCCTAACATCAGGTCTGAACTTCCCCTGGCACAGCTTTGCACTGTTCCCTTGTGTTCTATCATTGGTTACCAGGGAGAAGGGATTAAACACAACATAGACCTATGAACCTTTGCTTAACTAGGTTTTTCTAAAAAGAGGGCTAAAATAAACTTTAAATGAAGATTAATGATGGCAGCAAGCTGGAGAAATAGTACTTAATACAAGATAAAATATAATTGATATGTTGTTCACTGCTCCTTTTGCTGTTACACTGTATTTAAATTATTTTTTTCAATTTTAAACATAACTATGTTTCTCAACACAATCTCTTTTCTATGTCATCATATGTTTCCATGGCAAAAGTTCCACATGCTTCTGAGAAAACAAACAAACAAACAAACAAAAAACAACAACAAAAAAAACAGGCTATTACTGGGTGCTTTTTTCCCTCCATGACAAAATAGCATTGATTTCATGGGGATATTTCTTTATTCTCAAGTACTTCATGTTGCACAATGCAACAAATGCCTTCAGCAGTCCTACTCCTCTCTGTACTGCATCATGGGGACCTAGCCAAAAGCCAGGATTCATCATGGGACAAAGCTACAGGATGTCCTGTGGTACCTTGTTGAGTAATGGACTAAAAGTGATCTGCCTGGGGTAGAACTGTAGAATTTCAAGGAAAGTGAATGGCTCACTCATGGCTTGGGATTTCTTAATTAGGGGACAGCTGCTACAAAATGTCATTCATGAAATAACTTGTCCACTAAAGGTGGGACTAAGTGAGCACTAACCCCTCAGGAAGGTAGCTCAGTGACTTCGATTTTATCTGCAAAGGAACTTCCAGGTCAAGGAAAATAATTAGGTTTTGACTGCATCCAGCACCACACATGCCATCAGATAAGGCAATGATTGTAAATCAAGGCAAATAGTTTCAAGCTGAGCATTCAGGGTCTTGAAAGTACAATCACAATGATCAGAATTTCAGTGAAGTGCCAGTGTTGCCTTCTGCTGTTAATCCTTTCACAAGAAGAACTCTCAAGTTTCTGCTGCTTGCAAAACGGCACATCACAGGGTCTTGTGGCATGATGGGACCATAAGCTATCACTGGCTAGAGGACATGCTACCAATATAAGCTCACTGCTAAAGCTCCTCTTGTGTTGCATGACTACATATCAGACACTGCTGGTTAATAAATTTAAAGATCTGCCATCTTGCCCATTTGGCAGATGTGACACCATGGTGCTGTGAATGCATAGTCTTGGCTGTGAAGGAAAAAGAGGCAGACAGCAGTTTTGTGCAAACACAAATTTAACATTTAACATGAGTTTGGTCTCTAGGAAGACCCTGGAGACTGGGTGTGCAGTCTGGCAGTGCTGCCTGCAGCAAACACCAGATGTCTGGCCAGAGTCTGCAGAGTACATGGTACCAGGTTCACCTGGGGTGTGTTCTGGGAGCATGGACCTGCCTTTCCTGGTCTTAATATGTGCTGCAGGTTTATCAGCTGGCATTTCCAAGTCACAGCTCATAACCTGAGCTCACTCCAGCCATGAAAATCCCTCTCTATGCTCAGCTCATGAGGCATGCTGGGACAATGGAGTATATATTCAATACATAGCTCATTTCTGTGATTATTTTGCTATAGCAGATACTGATCATTACTTGACAAGCATTCACTAAACAAACTAGTTCCAAACATGATCCTGAGAATTGTTTACACAAAAATACAACTCCAGTTGTTCTTTTCATATGCTTCTGCTCTACAGACAACACCTAGAAATCAGGGCACTAGTTTGTAGCTGATGTAGCCTGGAAGTACAAAATTGAATCATATTTTAGGCAGTGTTGTAAAAAGATATATGGAAATTTTAATCGTCCTGTGGCTGACTGCACATATCTGCATCTATAAAATGTAACGGTGCATCTTCAGAATCACAAAGGGCAGCTATAAACTCCAGCAGTAAAGCAATGGTGCCTATTTTCTGTTGTTGCTTTTGAAAATTTCCCCAAAGTGAACTTTAAAAAAACAAGCAAAGCCTTTCAATTTGCCAACCCACATGTCCATAAGAGAAAGGGAAAACATTAAAACAAGTTCACGCATAGAGTCTTGGATGTTATAGTTGGCTAGATCTGATTGCAGGTACATTTCTCAAGTGTTTTAAAAAGCAACAACCCATTAAGCATTTATTTTGGTTGTTGAGAATCACTGTACACTATGCATTACTTTAATGTTTACTTCCTTTTCTCTACTTACTATGTTGAACTTAAATCATTGCTTCATGTATGCCTCTTATAAGTACATTACCATGTTTCACTTCACCCACCAAGTAACCCTGTGGTTAGAGACCACAGCCCTTTGGTTTTCTGCAGTCCATCTAATGAAAACCAGTTTAGATGTAATTTCAAAATGTGGAAGAGATCCAAGAATCAGTATCATATTTGTGTCCTGTGCATAAGATGTCTGATAAAGACTACTTTTTTTTTGAGCTTAGTATTGAAATGTCTCATGGAGATAGAATTTTTAATCCACTGTTTTAAAAATATCATTGAACTATTTGAAAAATCCTGTCAGATGAGGTTTCTCTGTACGAGCTGAACATCTCAGCAGTTATAAGTCCACCTGCACTGTGCAGAGATCATGCACAAAACCAATTCAAACATAGTTGAAATACCTCTGATATTACCCTGAAAGCATTTATAACATTTTGTGGTTTTCAGAACACTGAACAAAATTTAAAGAAGATGAACTGAATCACAAGACATGCGAGAACTTTTTAATAATAACAGTTGCTGATGTTTTTAAATCAGTTTCTCTGATTCATCAATTTTCATGGACTATATTGAGACACTATATTGCTCCTTCTGTGCAAATATGATGTCAATACGGCTCTCTCCCAAAGTCCATTGCAATGGGGAAAAAAAAAAAAAAAAGAATCCCATTAGCTCCAATGGTTTGAGGAAAATTTCCCCAAAACCACACTGGAATTCTGCAAATATATGCATTTTCCATGCATATAGCCTTACCTCTGAAACCAGAAGTAGGAGATGTAATTCTCATTGGTAGAGGCAAGAGTCTGTTGCTCTTACTCCCCACTGGAATGTTCTTTCTTTAAATAATGCACCAGTCTTAATGATGAATATTGTAAGATTTGCTGGTAAAAATACTTGCAAGGTCTCCCCTGAATAAAATAATTCTGATACACAGTTATAATACTTATCTCAATTGATACTCTCTGAATACACAAAAATGGCTGTGTGTATTTACCTTCCAGGTGACTCTAATACTTTGTGAAGATATAGGCTCAAGCTGAACATCCTGAGGTGGACCGTCGGGAGCTGGAAAGAAAGAAAAGAGATACATCAAACCTGTCCTCACAGAACTCAGAATTCTGCACTTCATATGCTATGCTACCATATTAACATACCAGCATCACAAAGACTTGGGCAGTGACAGTATCATATGATAAACTGAAGACACTACTTTGATCAAAGAAAACCAGAGACTAGCATCTTATTCAGGTATCATCTCTGATCAACAGTGAAATACAAGAAACACCAAAATGTAGCAACCTGGCAAATGAAATAAGAGTGAATTATAATGATTTTTCTCATTTAGTGACATGCTCACAATGCTGCTTCTGTTTTGTAAATAAGGAAGATGTATTTTTGTGTGTCAGAGCTCTGTAAGTGATAGCAAAGTAGCAGAACCCATTTAAATGCGGGTGAGTCTGGACCTCCTCAGCCAGCCTTCATCATGCCTCACTTTCCAGAGGGACACCCTTTGTTTGCTGGAGACTGAGCACATGCAGCCAAATATCAGATGTCTTATACATGAAAACCTGCACAATTTATAATCCTTCTATGCCCTCCTCCTTGACCAATGTAGGTATCCCAGACTGGGAATCAGACAAAAAATATCAGGGGGAAGAAGCATGCTACAGCCCACGCTAAGTAAGGAGGAGTTTCATCTACTATTGATATGCTGCCAAGGGTGTGCATGATGACTTAAATACAAATGAGAAGAGAAGGCCCTGAGTCTAGAAGCACTTGCTTGTCAGAATGACACCTACAAAGCAGATCAAGAATCGACTGGGACTGAATGGAGAGGTGTGAAGTAAATTGCTTGCTCAGCGAGGTAAATCATTGCAAAAGGGAGATCTGAAGAAAGAAATGAAGTAATCTCAGGCTGTTTCAAGAGAGTTCCCTAGATGAAGAATGTGGCCTCAGTAAAAAGTTGAATTAATTTTAATACCATGACAAGGGAAGTAAGGCGATAAAAAGGGTAAGATGGGGCTGTTGGAGGTGGAGCAGCAGTAAATGACAGCTGTAGTGAAAGGAACCAGAACATTTAACTGATGAAAGCAAGAAGACCCAGAATACAACCTGTAATATGTTTAAGTTATTAAATATGCCCTATGCTGTGCTGTTCTTGACTGTCCTTCATAGGGAAAATTTTCAAAGGTTGAAAGAACTTTATTTCCATTCTCCTTGCATTCATGTACAAGAAGGAGAGGAAAAAAAGTCCACTAGCAAAAATGAGGTCTCTATGATTTATTTATTTATTTATTTATTTATTTATTTTAATTCTGTCCTTGATTCTCTCCCCCCTGCTTACTAACATGAATGCCATTTCTCTGGGAACATTATAATGTAGCAGAATCGAGCAAAGCATTTGATCCTAAAAATAGGTTTTAAAATGTGCTCCTTAAAGTCTTACATTTTCCTTGAAAGACCCCAAAAGTTTTTACAGACCTGAATTGTTCCCAGCATCCATGGGAAATGTTAATGTTGTTAAATAAAAGGTCATTTATTTTACACACTTAATGACATAGAGATTTTGTGACAAAGACATAACACAGAAATCTCAGCTTGCTCTATTGATTTCAATATTAAACAACTTCTATAAAATCCTTTTTTTTTTTTTTTTTTTTTTTTTCTTCCTGATAAGCATTAGTGAAAGAGTGTACTTGCAGTGCATTTTCCAACATAGGAACAAATTGGGGTGGTATAGATGAAAAGATGTGGTTTGTAAGCTTTGAAATCATGGCTAGCTGCATGAAAGTACAAAACTAAGTGCTTGACTGTCCATTTGCCACAGAGACCCTTTACAGCTTTCTTTCAAATAGCTAGTGCTGGGTCACTTAGTTTACAGTAATATGAAATATGTAATCCACACCCTTGCAAATGGCTTGGCTTGAGCTGTTCAGTTTTTATATTGCCTTTCTTGTACCTTTATTTTGCTCTCTTCTTATTAGCTTTTCCCTTATTCCCTTCACCCATGCTGTTTTCCATTTGCTATTGTAAAAACAGAGGACAGAAGTAAACAGTGATCAAAAAAATGATAGTCCTGTGCATTGCACACCACCTGAAATCAAAACCCAGGAGGCAAACATCACATACTTTGCCTAGGCCTGACCTCCCCTCTTCCAATTGTTCCCTAAGAGGATCAGTGACTTCTGCATACAGTTCCTCACCGCTGGTCTCTCCAAATAGGTGGTGCTTTTAAAAACAGAAACAAAAGGATCAATCATTTTGAAACTTGTTTACAAAGAACTGAATAAAATGTTATAATAAGGTTCCATTCCATTCATGGGGGGGCTTTTTAAAATTATTTTATTTATTGATTTATTTCGGGTCAGCTGCTGGTCCTGACAACTTAATTATGAGTCAGAAAACAAAAACAAAAACAAACACACAAACAAACAACAACAACAACAAAAAAAAACTCAGCAAGTAAGAAATATTCTAAGCATGAGTGAAAAACTGAGAATGAGAGAGGAGATCCAAGAACCAACACTCTACTTTGATGTTTATGGACAAGGAAAGATGGGCATTTTGGAGATATAGATGATGCCAGATGGAAGAACGAATAATCTGTTTTCTATAGGGATTTAATATTTTCATTGAATAAAAGAAGAGAAGAACACTGACCAAATGAGAAATATTTTGCAAACTATTCACCATGAATAAAGCTCTTCACTGAAAGCTCATAAAAATGTGAATGTTCTTCATAACCTTCCTTCCACTAGGATGAAAAAAAAACCAAACACCTGGTGAAGAAAGAAATGTAGCTCATGTTGTGTCCTGTTTACTCAGCTTTGCACTGTGAGCCCTTGCATCCTACTCTTATTCAAAAAGTCCCTTGGAACCAAAAACATGTTCTTCTCACAAGGGGCACATTTTCACTGTGGTAGCTTCTCCCACAGTGAAAATGAGTGGGAATTATAGAATTATACTCATATGAACTGAACTGAAAATCCATCATCAAGTGTTTAAAGTCTAGACCAACTTGAATCTTGAAAAAGAAATAGGGTTTTCACTGCCAGGACAGTCACCCAGATATCTGCATTATGGTTTTCCTTTCAAAATCCCCAAAGAGGAAAGCATTTCTGACTTCAGATAAAATAGCAGAAAAACTAGAATTACCAAGTTAAAATGTGTTTTCAAATGCAAATTATCAACTTCCTGCCTGATCAAGTCTTTTCAGAGTAATGTTACCCTGTTTCAGTGGGCTAAGGGTGTTGAATCCGCTTAGCTACTTTTAAAAGTGCACCTTTAACCATTATATATAATTACAATATATATCTGGCAGAAGTATTTACAACCATTCAACTTTTTCATTCCTAACTGCTTCAAGAGAGCTGTAGCACTTTTCTCCCATAAGTCTTCTCCTGCATCACATGTAACATGCAGGACTTGTGATGTGAGAGCATTCATCAGGCATAGCCCTGAGAAATAAACATAAGACAGCATTGGAAGACAGCAATTAAAGCACACAAACAAGAGGCTCCAGACATTAAAGTGAAAATGCAGGCACAGCTCTCTTGCTACAGAAACCTGTAATGATATAGAAGAATACATGGAAACAAAGAACAGGGGGATGACCCTAATTAATGACAGCCAACTGACGTATACAGTAATTAGAAAACTAAACGGTGAGTGGGCTGGGGGATGGAATAGACAAAGGAATTTTGCATTCCTGAATGTTATCAAATGCAGATAACTTAAATTAGTTACCTATACTAATACCTCAGCATCTAACAACAGCCACAAGATCCACAGGGTCTGAACCATACATAGAAATACAATGCTGGTTGTGATGCCTAACTGTGGATACATGTGTGCATTTTCCAGCAACCAAAACTGAAAATTTGGAGCATAATGTCTTCTTTGACCACTAGATGCCACCGAACTGCTTTAATTACAGGCCTGCATGATGAAGTTACAAAAGTCACAGTGTTTCATTGGAAAAAAATCAGTAATTCTTTCGATGTAGCTGCAGCAAGAGGCAGAATTTCAAGTAAAGACTCCTCACGTCAGAGAACAATAATTCCCAGCATGATTTAGATGCTACAAAACCAGAGTGTACCTGCTTCATCAGTTGTGATGGTGAGCTCATTGCTGGCCTCACTCTTGCCAATGCGGTTCTTGGCATACATGCGAATGTTGTAAGTTGAGGAAGGGTGGAGGTCAATGATAGTGGCTTGGTTTAGTTGAGGGGAAACATCTTTGGTTCTCTGAACAGAATCCCAAGAGTCTATTTAATAAGAGATTAAAACAAAACAGACATATAAAATATGATGTTAATGTTATCAACAAAAGTCTGCAGTTAAACCATCCGGTGCAGCAGGATTCTGCCCTTGTAGAATTAACCCAGATAATACCTAGTGCTATATACAAAAAACAAGTGATCACATTCTTTCATGGCTCTCCAAGCTGCTTCAAGTGTAGCGCTGTAAAGAATAAGATCTCGGCCACAAACAAATCTGAGAGAATAGCTGATCCTCTGCCTTTTTGAGGGTTGGTGAGAGCAGCAAAGATTCTCCAGCTTTGTGTCTGTGTGTACATGCCGGTTTTTATTTTTATTTTTATTTTTAGTACTGTTACAGTGGAACAATTTTGAAAAAGATGGGAGCTGCTGCTTGTGGTGGTCAGCTCCCAGTACACTGCTCCAGAAGAGGAGTCCGATTCAGCATGGAAGTTGGTTATGCTCACAAAAGGGAATTCATAAATAGGAATGAAGAGTTCTTGGATTAGCAGAGATCAAGCAGAAAGTTTGGTTCCAAACTCCAGGAACTCAGACCACAGTTAGCACAAGCTTGGAGTACCTTGCTGGCTTAGACATGGGACTCAGCACCCTCCAGCACTGCTGTTATTGCCCTGACTCATGTTAGGATACAAGAACAGTTTAAAACACAGGGAATTAAAAATCTTCTTAGCTGTTTGCATATATCTGTAAAAAAAAAAAAAAAAAAAAAAAAAAAGAGTGCATTGTTATTAATCGTAATTGCTGTTCCTCTGTCAGCTATATTTTAATAAATTCTCCACACATATAATAGGAAAAAAGGATTGAAATTGGCTAAATACAGCAAACCCTCAATTTCATCTATGAAGTTAGTTTCTGCAAACAGAATTGCAGAATCTATCTGTTTAAAGCATCTTGCTATCTCTTTTGAGCTGCCATCCATCATTTTTTTTCTTACAGCAGCCAAGGTTTCTTTTTTAACCTCTGCAACATCCTAAGGGTGATGTCGCTGAGGGCTCTACAGTAGTGTTTTACAGTATGGGTCACTGTAGGCAGATTCAAGGAAAGCTCAGCAGATGAGAAAGACTAGTTTAAAAATAGAAAGTTTACTCAGATACAGAATATTTGCACACACTGTGTAAATTCTTTATATGTAGCTTGCTAGAAGGTACACAAGTTGTCACAATGACATCTGCAGCTTCACTGGTCACAGAGCCTTTTTTGCTTGTCTGTGTGGCTTAATTTACCCAGAAAAATACTTGGGAATTAGCCATTTATGTGCTAACCAAATGCACTTGGATTTATTTTTCCTTGGTAACTGAGATTGCCAAAGCTTCCTCAAAAGCTCTAAAAGAGTTACCCACAGGCAGTACCGACTGCTTTCAGTTGATTTTCTTAAACTCTACAGAATTTCTTCAACATGCTAATAGAGAAGTGTTATCAGTGTCCTACATTGTGGCTTATAATCCCTGATACTTTGTTTTAAAATATGTCACTTACCAAGTGACATAGTAACCATTTGCTCACATCTGAAGCTCTCCAAAGCCAAATGCTTCACAGGATAGTTTGAAACCCCCACAATGTACCAAAACGAGATTTCAGACACTGTCGGTTAAGAATTAGCCAGAAATGAGAGGCTCTCTACAGATATGAACTTTACATCTCTGTATAAGTTAGAAAATGAGAGAACTTGTAGGGGAGTGACAAGGTTGATCTAGGGTGTGGTGAAGCCCACGTGCTCTCCTCAGCCGTGAGGAGAGTCCTCGACCTGGCTGGTGTATGTCATGGTAACAAGGGTTCTGCATAAGAGGCCATGAAAATATCTGGGGACCTTTGAATCCAATGTGCAAAACTGCACTACCAGGATCTGTACTAAACTGCAGCAGTAGTAATAGCATGGGTTATTTCTGTATCCCTGGGAAATCTTGATCAGCAGTTATATTCTATTGTATTAGACTATCTACAAGCACAGAAGGAGGCTCTGTTCGAGTATACCATGCCAACAGGAAAAGAATTGAAAAGAAAAGACACATTTAGCTTGGAGAATGTGTTAAATTTCCCTTGATGTGGATATTTTCTTTTAATATTGTCCATATAATACTACATTGCTTAAGTTTTCAAGCACTAGTTTCAAATACTGACCTCTGAGTGGTAAAACTCTGCAGTATATATTAAGTGCAGAAATCAAATAAATGGATTTGAAAATTCCTGTGATTCTTAGTAGATTAAATAATGGCATACCATGGAGGAAGAGAGATGAAAACTCAGTCTTCTGTACTTATAAATGTAGGCTTCCAATGTTTATTTATAACTAAGGTTTGAACTTCAGAGCTATATTTTGATATGTGTATCCCCTTTTTGAAGAGGAAAGCAAATGAACAAAGGCAATCACCCCAGCTGAGTAAGTGCAGAAAAAAATTAATCAATTTGTCTCCAAAATTGCTTTCAGTTGAAAAACAGTTTAAATAGTCTTAATAAGAAAAAAAGAATAAGTGTTAATTCATTTTGTTTCTGGCAAATCCTAAAAATATTTTCTTGCTTACAGGTGTTAAATATTTTTTCAATGAGGTATTAGGATTGACTCTTGGTTCCTTGGTTTAAAATCTACTCACCTAGAAGACTGAAAAAGCACAGAAAACAAGTAGCAATAGGCTAACAACAACAACAGCAAAAAGTTAAAGTTAAGCATGGAAATTTAAATGTGATTTTTATTCCACTCATGAAATGTGACATCCAGGCACTTCTCGATGTTATATAAAATGCACACTGACACAATGATTTATGAAACATTTATGATTTTATGAAAACTAACAGCTTCTCACTCATTCCTAAAATAAAGGCTGAAGCTTTGGGATTGCTCTACAGAAGACAATTAGGCCTATTTGCTCTTCAGTTCTAATTTCAGTGAAATGACTGCCTCTTCCCACGCGCGGGTGAGGAACTATCTGTCTTTGCCTGCGGTGCCATCTAGCGACACGGTCCAACACCGCAGCCAGCTGAGGCTGCCTGCTTGGCAGGTTTTGGGGAAAAAAGCCTCCGTTCTTCAAAAGCATCTGCATCCTGAAGTGGCAGGACTTTACCTAAGGATGCAGAAAAAATCCACCTACCTGTTTCTACCTTCAAAACATTTTGTATACCTCAGATAGAAAGGCCTGATGGCTACACATCAGTGATTTCAATGAAGGACCAGGTCTGAGTGCCACAGTTACATTTCTGTACAGACAGACATTGTATCTGAATACTGAAATGGCCTGAAATGCTGAGCTCCCACTATTCATACTGCTCTTGACCACAAACAAACAAACAAACAAGACACATGAAACAAAACAAAACAAAACCATACATACGCAATATGCATATTCACACTTGTAGAGGGTACCCAATATGTCTTTTTGTCTGATGGCATGGCAAGGATGGGTGGGATACATGAGGGTAGTACCATATAGCAGAGTTCATGCATGATAAGTGGTCATCTGAACAGTCTCTGAAACTGAGAGGTTTTGCAGTTTTCCTTGTGAAGTCCACATTATGCATCCAACTGCAGACCCATTTTTGAGTCCCCAGAGTAAGTAAAATAGATGGAAAATTTAGCAATAGACTCAGCTTTGAAATCTGCTTTTAGTTTTAGTATATCACCTTATGTATGGAAACCACCTGCTGGAGTCAACTAATTATACCAAAATTAAACCTTTTGATGAAGGGAGAAACAGTAGAAGAAAAATACCTGGACATCTTGGTTGTGAAGAAACATTGGGAAAAAGAAAAAACATACAACTAAGCGAGAAATGTTTTCCAGCATTTACAGAGAACCTAAGACACAGCTGTTGTCACAGCCAGGCAGAAGCCATCTCCAAGAAGATTGTTCTGGAGATCTTTCTTGGCTGTCTGAGCAAGGAACACCATAAGTTGCAGAATAAAAGTTTCACCATCCTCCTAGTGACTTTGTAGCCATTGAGGCATATCTGTAAGCCACCCTTGCCTTTGTGGCAAGGACATTTTCCCTTTGTTTTCTCAAAGAGAGAAAAGTAGTCCTAGCTGTTCAGTGCAGAGGACTATGTTGCACCATCCATTCATCCTGCAGTTTCTCACAGAGCTAAAGCCTCCCAGTCTTGTTCATCACGTCTCAAGTTATAACACCAAGAATCTGACTTGCTGAGAATAATGATCATGGACAAACAACAGCAAATTGAATGAAAAAGGCTAAAATATTACAATAGGCCACAACAGAGTAATGCTCTTTAAATTGGATTTTGAAATTGTTCATCTTCATTGTTCATCTTCTTGATGACATAATTATGAAAAAAAAAAATGTGTGCAACAATCTAGAAAAACTGATCCTAGTCTCTCCAAACATTTATCCCCAGATTAAAAACAAATAAACAAACACTTCTGTTGTTTGTAGTGAGATAATCTGCTCTTTTCAGGATATGACCTCAAGTATTTGCCTTGATACACTGATAAATAAGTATTTTCTCCTACCCTGGTTCTACCACCCCCTATTTTTTTCTTTTACATTTTTAAACCTCTATTACTATGTTTTGTCCTGATATTTTCATCCAATTTGATGAGGCTTCCTTTGCTGTCTTGCTATTGATTTGTCATGTCATATTATGAAGACATAATTTTGCAATGCAAGTTCACAGTGATCACCTCTTAATTTTTGCCTGCACTCAGTCTTGTCACTTGATGACATTGAACTAAATCTAACAAAGATATTTTAGAGCTCTGAAGTCAGAAGGGACTTTGTCCAGTCCTCCAAAAGGAAAGCAGCTAAATCTTCCTAGCTATGGGTTATGCTGAGTTATATTGTTCCTTCAGAAATACAAGTGTTGTTTTAGGGTCAGAAAGGAGCCTGTCAGGCCAGAATGATTTTCAAAAACTGTTCAGCCATCCAGTTGTTACAGAAAAGAAAGAAAAAGAAATAAAGAGTAAAGATCCAGGAACTTTTAGATATACATGTCCCTTGAAGGCATCCTTGCCTAGTCTGTATCTCCAAACCTGTGATTCCTGACTACAGCCTCAGTGGGGAGTTTCTACATGAAGCCTCTCAGTTGTCATGTTCACCTGTGCTTTATCAATTTCTTTTACAAAGCCATGAGAAAATGGTGACTAATTTAACACTTTTGAAAATATTTTGTCCAGTAATACAAGTACCACAATACTTCTGCCTAATAAAGCACAAAGGAACTACACAATATATGAGAAGTGAAGGATAGTAAAGACGGGTAGAAGGATATTTTTAGTTGGTAAATTTTAGAGTTTTATGAACAAGTACATATTTACACCTCAGAACTAAAAGGAGAAGACTATAAAAATACTATAGTTGCTTTCATAAACTGAGTATAAACAACCTCACACAAAACATTCCTATATCACCTTACAAATAGTGCAATAAACACCAACAACATAAGGCAGTATAATATAATTTATCAGTGTCTTTTTAATCATACTTAAAATATGAAAATGTTATTCTCTTTCAATTTTCTTTCTATTCCCTTCTCAAAACATGACTCAAGGACAGTGCCTATCAATGTTCTTAATTTAAAGCATGATCTTACATCACAAACATAGTTCCAACACAGCTTGAATGGTGTTAGATTTCAAAAAACAGTGAAGACAATTCTGGGGGCTTAAGAAAAAAAAAATAAATAAATACCTACCAGAACAGGAGTATTTTCCTGAATTAGGGGGTTGTATTTATTTTTTTCACATTCATCTCACTCATCTTACTAAATGTTCATTGATATGGCTCTATGGTGACCTAGCAGAAAGGTCTCTGCTTGCATTAGCCTGCCAATATGTGCTGCTGGTCTTACCCTTCGAAGTATTTCCGGTACATTACTGAAAACTCAGCATGGTGCTTCACAAAACTACCATACAGCGTTCTTCACCCATAAATTATAACTACACAATTTCACTGCTAAATTTCCAGGTAAGGTGCCGTGTACTCATATATAGATAGAAAATTGAAAATCAGCACTACAGGAGAAGCTAATTGTAAAGACAGGTATTTTTCTATAGGGAAATGCAGAAAATGAAATGAAAAAAAAAAAAATCCAAATGGAAAAAAGATCAGGGACTGTATCAGGGACCAAAAATCAGCTAGACAAAACACCATTACCAGCTACTACTTACACAAAATATTTCCCCCTTACTTGTATGTAGCTTTCTCAGGTAAATGGAAAAAGCAGCAATTGTTAAACTTAATTTCCTTACCTCAGAAAAAGACAACAAATGAAGATAAATCATACTGTGAAAGATTAAATAAATCTTGGTAAAATTTTCCATCAGGAACTTTCAATTCATGAATTATCTTTTACAATACAAATTCAATGATGAATGGCTTGAAGAAAGTTAAGTGACAGGGATTTCTTCAAGGGAAGATTATTTTTTACCTGACTTATTCTTGCATTCAATATCATAGCCAGTGATAGGGCTGTTTCCATCAAATCCCATGGTCCATCTGAGGGCAATACTGCGCGCTCTCACCTCTCGGATTTCTATCTCAGGAGGGTCAGGGGGCTCTGAGTAAACACAAATGCTCAGTTTTAGCCAGAAGAAAGCCCACATCCATAACAAGATAACACTAATGGGCATAAGCCACTCACATGGCTTACTGGTGGTAAGCTTTCACGTCATTTTCTCCAGTCACTCATTAGTACCCTGAGCCAGTTAATCACCCACAGAAGAATACTCAACAGAGGAAGTAAAAGTCACTTTTCAGCTAAGAGTCACAGATATAACATTGAATACTAACTTCTGTTTAACCTTCTAATATGCTACATACAGTTACACTTCCTTAAAAGCACTCCAGATTGGACTATTAATTTTGGGAAAGATGTTTGCCTTGAACATGACATTTCAATTATACTTCTACAGTTTTAAATTGAAGGTGATGGTAGAAATATGAATGCTAAACTTGAAAGTGCTAAATTTGGTGAGGAAAGGGAGTAAGAATCTGAGCATGTTTAAAAGTCTTAACTACACTAAAGCCTCTTTCTACCTCTACAGAATTAAGAAAGTAAATAAATAGCATTTGTATCCAAACTAATGTCTTTTAAAATTGTAAAGGCAGTTCAATTGAGCTCTAGTGTTGCTGTGAACTTTTTCCCAAACTTCACCTGAATTTCTTGACAGGCTGCTTTAGGAGCTGGACTTGATGACCCTTGTGAATCCCTTCCGACTTGGGGTATTCTATGATTCTGTGATTCAATGATTAGGCATTCATTGAAATCTGTAGTTATGTGAACTAAAGAATGGGGAGAAAGAAATCTGAAAGTCCTAGAAATTTACTGTGTGCATGCTCAAAGGCATACAGGCACAGGAACAAGCATCACAGAAAAATAAGGAGTGGCCAGTGTCCAAGTCATGCCTCTGCTCTGCATCTCCAACACTGTCACCTCAACCATTCCAGAATTTGCTGCTGTCTGCCTGAGTGAGACCCTGTGGGAGGGGAACCCCAGCCTCAGGCAACGTAGATTCCTAGAGCTTTCATTGTACATACTGATTATAATTTATTTTGACTGATTAAACTTGAAATATTCTGTTTGTAGACACACATTGGGTTTAACTTTTTTTTTAGAAATAAAATCAGATTGTTTTTGCTTTATCTGTGTTTTAAGCACATTCATTCTTTAAAAACAAATTAAACCCTTTCTCCCTTCTCGCCAAAGTAAACCCCTTATATCCACTGTTCCTACTGAATATATTAGTTTTAAGTATCTTTAGTAGATTGTCAGCTAGTATATTTAAGAAAAAAAAAACTCTCCTTATTAATTTGTGCAGATCTAGAAAGACTCTGGAGCTTATCCTTTGTTTTGATTTAATTTGCAATGCTGGAAAATGAGAGACTGAGCTTTTTAATGCAGCTCCTCATTTCTTTGACAATGAGGAATACATTTAATTAGGAACCAGAGCCTCCCTCCCCCAGCAGATTTCTGAGCATGGCATACACTTACTGTACTACAATAGCTGTGTTTTTTTCCTTATGTTGTCCTCTTCCTACCTTGCACAGTGAGCTGAATTATTCCACGATCCTCCCCGTAAGAATTGATGGCATGGCAGGAAAAGAAGCCAGAATCTTCACGTACAGTTGGCAAAATCTATAGGTGGTTTGAAAAGAAGTGATTGATCGAACAGCATGCAGAGAAAATAAACCAACAGCTTTTCTGTATGGTGCAAGAAAAATTGTACAAACTGTTTTACTTGACAGTAGTAAACAGATATTGCATGTTATACACATACATACATACATACGCATAGTAAAGCATCCAAAATACTGAAACTTATCAGAACTAGCAACACCTGGGTTGAGGAAGCAGGCTATCAGCTCTACATGTGTAGTCAGGAGTTGGAGTACCACCTATTCCTGTAGCTTCTCATCAGGAGCCTTGTTCCCAGTCACTCATAAGTTTGCCAAGTATTTAACAGTTTGCTGAAATTTGCCATACAAAATGGTGCCTTCTGCTGCCTCCAAAATTTTCCAGATAGCTCTGAAAATAACTCAAGTCACTGAAGTCTGTGTGGAGGAAATAAAGGTTCAAATACTGCTGGCGAACCATGTAGTATTCTGCATGATGTCTCATAATAAAATTTGGGTGGTCTTTCCTTTCAATTTTCTATTTTATAACATAGACAATTATATATTTTCTTTACATACATGATCATAATGATATTTTTCTACAGGACCACTGCTTCATTCAAAGTACAAGAGGGAGAGGATTTTATAAATGAGCACATATTCCAAATGATATTTTCTTCTTATTGTTCAGTGTGCTCTTCACACTTTATTTACTGCACACAGTTCAAACTGTGCCCTGAAGACAGACGTATTCATTCTCTCATAGCATTTTCTGTGACATTCACCTATGCAATTCCCATTGCAGAAACATGAGTGAATTTATTTTCATAAACCCTGACATCATAAAGAGTATTACCACCATTTTGTATGGGGAATTAAGGAACCAGACATATGATAATGTTTGTGGCTGCTTGACAAGTTGCCACATGCTCTTCCATGGTAACTCCATGTGCTCTTTACTCCTTGGTGAAGCCAAGGTAATATGAGTGCAATTCTTATTCACCACTAGTTAAGATAAATGGATTTATTTCCCAATCACTACAAGGATATTGGAGAGTTACCATCTGAGATGTGGTAACTTGCCAATCTGTGTTAAATTGCACATGTGACTGAGCTTTAAGATAGAAGAACAAAAGTTTTCAGAGCCCAATTTGATACATCTAGGGCCTCCTTTCCCCCCCTCGGAGTCCTTAGCAATAAATAGCATTTCATGTGTTCATAACAGCTTCCTTTGAGTTAAGCTGCAGCTATGAGGGCTTAGTACTTCTGCAAATCAGACCCCAAGGGCTCAAGGCAAGTACCTAGAAAACAAAGAACACACAATTATTGGCCACCTGTGAAAAGTTTGGTTTCAATGATCAGCCTTGCATCACACAGTGTCTTTCATTACTTAACCCTAATTCAACTCCAGAGAAAATCCAAGTCATGCCTGACTGAGGCAGGGGTCCTGCAGAAAAAATAAAAGCTGAGTATACAACTAAGGATCACATCATCATGCACACACACAAAAGCACTCAATTAAAGGCTTCAAAGACAACCTTAATCCCAACGTTTTCTAGTTTGAGGGCATTATCTCTCAGAAGTCAAAAGTTTTGTATGTAACATAGGTATGGATGTAGAATGCCACTACTGTATACAACAGCTTCAGAAGGGAATTCTCCAAGCAGGTCTCCAGCCTTCAAAAAATAAACATTGTTGTGCATCCAGGCACTATATTTTTAAAGGCAATAAGATGAATGAGGGCAGAAAGGTCTAAATGTCTATTCTGTACTTGAATATTATTCAAAACACAAATGTACTAACATACACAAATTCACACATCCTTCCTCATAGAAATCAATGACAAAGTTCCCTCAATGAATGCAAAACCAAAATTTGCTGGATATCATCCAACACAATTTTTGGATAGTGAAGAAAGATATATCTTAAGAGTTACAACAGAATATAAGTAGAATCAGCTGAGGGTTGGAGAATTTTTTCCCTGAGCCCAATAAAAATATTTTTAGGAATGTGACTGAAAAATGGAAATGAATATTCTTGAATTAAAATATATGTTTTAAAGTATTTTATATTTCCTAAAGTACATGTAACAATATAAAGGAATGGACTGGAAACTTGCTTGTGCTGGAAAAGTTCAAACTTGAGTGGAAAAAGTTGTATAATGAGGCTAATATCATAACCCTATCCACTATAGGTTACACCAGAACAGCATGAGTTTCCTTTGCTTCCATGACCTTGGGATGGTCTTAAGTCCCCAAAACAAAGGTGCTGCTCATGTAAGCCTCTCAATCTAACCCATGTCAGCTACTTGGAATTTAGTGAAGCCTCACATACTGATTTATCAGTCAAGATGGCACAGTTGCCACATCACCAGAGAGCTGCCTGTCAGAGAAGCAGAAGTGAAGTTGAAGATTACGCCCTGTTGCCATGTGGCTTGGTGACTTCTGCTACTGTATATAAGTGCCAAAGACTACTGGCTGCAGTAGATGTAGACTACGTATCTACATGTGCTTTTTCCTTCTATTTCATTTTGAATCTGATGACTAACCTTCCTTTGTAAAATTGTCCATGTATGGCTCACAAGCCCCACGGAATAAAAGAAAGGCAGAAAAAAATGTTTTTTAAAGACTGTATTATTATATCAGAATAGCTTAATGACTGGTGAAGTTAAACCTGACACCCATCACATCTAATGGTCAGATATTCACTCAACACTTAGCAGCAGTGTACTAAAAATTGAGCCATGCTACCCCAGGAAGGACAGGACAAGGCATGAGCCATGTTGCTCCTGAGACAGCAAGGATGGAGGGGCTGCGAGTCAGCCTTGCTCTCTTGTTGCTTCTGTAGCATAAGGTGATGGAGATGGTGACTGATTTTTCTGGGAGATGGGACGTCGACATTTCCTCTACTTCCTCTTGGTAACAATAGTAGTCAGCCTAGCTCTCCAGGTCTGTGCCACAGATGGAGCAAGTGGTGGGGCTTTGGCCTTCTAGGAAGAAATAGCTGTGCATCCTTATCAAAATCAAAATAAAAATTAAACCAAGCAACAATCTCACACATGTTAATGAGTCATGGGTCACTTTATTTTCTTACCTGCAGAGTAGAGATCACTTCATCTCCAACTTCCTTGGTGGAAACAAGATAACGGGACATTTCAGGGTTAATGATTCTGTCCTCTTTCTCCCAGCGGACTATTATGGGTTTCTCTCCATGTGCTGTGCAGCTCATCTCCTTCTTTTGACCTTGTGTTGCCAGGGTGGTGTTTGGATAGGAAGTTATCATAGCTGGAACTAAAAACAGACAGAACAACAAAGACGGTTCTTCAGTGAGGTGACTACTCTGACCGGAGAGGTTGACCAACCATCCAGTCTGTGTCTCATTCAGTTTGTCCATATTTGAACAGATGGCCAAAAATGCATGAAAGGATTTTACTTTCAATTTTATGTGAGAAAATCTTAAAAGAGAAGATGAGCCTCAAAGGGAACTTAACAGAGAAGAGCAAAGGCTGGACAGTGTGTCTATAGAGACAGAAGATGCACATCCAAATGAAACCTGGCTTCATTTATTTTTCTGCCCATAGGACAATTTGTACCATAACTACAAGATGTACAACACATAAAAGTACTGTAAGTAATGCGCAGAAATTGGACCAATAAAGAACTGATAGAAATTTCTTATATCTTGTGGTGAACGTTTTACTATACATTCACCACAAATATGCACAAAGCTAACAGAAAGTACATTTACCTGTTTTATTTGCTGATAGATATATGTTCTATCCTTGTACATGACAGTAATGGCCTATCAAAATGAGAGCTCCATTAAGCCAGGAGATGTACAAAATGAAAAGAGCAGCTCTGCACCAAAGGGCTTACAGTACGTGTATGTGCTGAAGACAATTAAACTGTACTCAACTGCAGGTATAATTAATTAAATAAATAAACCTATCTTGAAAATTAACCTATACTGTTTTGTGTTTAATATATTTGAAAGCTGTTTGCAGAATTTGCAGAACAGTTGGGATAAAATCATCAACTTCATTAATTATTCAGGACTCTAAAATTTCTTAAAGTTGAAAAAAATATTTTCTTGCTCATAGAAATGGACATAAAATATAAGTATTTTTTACATTTTGGAATGATAACTCATTTTCTGAAACAGGATGGTCTATTTTATGTCCTTACTAGTCTGTCTTTTTCTTACCATATGATTTGTCCACTGACGAATAACATCTGGGCATTTGTGAGTACAAGAAATAAGTCTGTAAGTCTGTCTTATAGTTATGACAACTTACCTGCTTGGGAGAAGCTGAAGAGCCCTGGATAGTACACAGAACTGCTCTCCCCTGAAAGTATCAGGCCCCTCCTTTTAACACACATAAAGTGACAATAAAGAATCCTTTCACTAAGCTCTTATACTCCAGGGCTGACTCCTGCAGTAGTCCTATTCTCATTTTTATGCATGAACATTTGCCCCTTCTTATCAGTAAAATTTACTGATTCCATCCTAACTTCCCTGGGTCTCAATTGTAAGAAGATGACATTGGCAGTGAACCTAGTTTGAGGCCTTCCTAATTTTTTCTCCTGCATAGATTACATCTATTACTATTAGACAGAAAACAAACAAACAAACAAATAAATAAATAAATATATTTTAAATTCTTATTGAAATGAATTACTATAATTGCTGTTTTGAAGTGCTAATGTTTGATGGCATGACCTTTTCACATGTCAGAACTATTGATGCTTGGATATAACAATATGTCAGGCTACAGCCCTTTCTGTACAGAGGACTCCTGAACCATAATAAACCGATCTGAAAATTATCAAGGCCGTGGAGTATGGGTGAGAATTACAAATGGGATCTAATTACAGGAAGAATCCTTAGAAAGGTCTTGTGTAAGACATAAGGCTCTTTAAGGAGTGATATACATTAGTGACAATGTATGTCTTGCTTGACTATTTTGTTATTAGATTGCAATTAGTTTTTTCAAAGAGAAGCACTCAAAAAGAAGAAATGGTGAATAATCAAAATTGAAATGACTGATATCATCTTCTAGAGAACGGAAAAATCTTCAGTTTTACCTAGAGTCTTTCCAGGCACTGATACCCACAAGGAGGTTATTTTCAAAAGGTCACTTTTCAGTCCATCAGAGATTTGTGTCTGAACAAAGAAACTACAAGGCCTAAAGAGTTGTAGGCTTGTGGGCCCCATATGCACAAGTATGTGCACTTGAATATATCTGCCCTTTTCCACAACACTTAAAATAGACCAATATATCCCTTTATGCAGTAAGAGAACCAATTCATATGAGTGGCAGGTTATTAAAGAGTTCACATTGCCATCATTAGTTTGTGTCACCCCCTTTCTTTCTTCCATAATTTCCAAGACTCCTACACATCCCTTCCTTCTTCATTTGAAGCATTTCTGCACATCTTCCTCATTTCCCCTCAGTGAAACACATTCACTCCATTCCCCTTCACCTCCTTCTGTCTTCCTACTGCAACCTCCTCACGTTCTCACATGCTCCCTAACCTCTACAGCAACAATTTCTTTCTCCAGTCTCACTTTACTTCCCTAATGAAATAATTCCAACCTCCCCATTTCCATAATTATTTTCTCTACAACTGCAATCTTCTTTCCCATCAGTATCTCCTACTTATCTCCTATTCCAAATATCCTGCTGTTCTCCCATGATGGAGGGAGCATGTGTTTAGCCCACCCTGGAGCTGAGGGGTGGCATGTGCCTCCCCACAAGGTACCTGAGCACTCAGGGTGTCCATTCATCTGGGCAAGAGGGCTCAGAATTTGGAGCAGGTGAGACTTGCACTGGCAGGTCTACCTTCTTCCTGCTTCTCAGACACTACGCCCCTACAGAAAACGAGAAGATTGGATCCAAATTTTAATCCTATGGACATCGATGAATCTGTCTCAGAGACTGCTGTTCCACATTCAGCTCTCCTAAACAAGTGTCTATCAAAAGTCCCCTGATGGGTAGTAGTACCAAAGCAAACACTGTGACCATCTTGCTTCTTTAAAAAAAAAAAAAAAAAAAAAAAAAAAAACAGAGGATGAAGCTTTTTTTTTTTTTTTTCCAACAAACTTTCTTAGTAAGAACGGCATAAAAACATGTAAAAAAAGATGACTTTATTCTTCAGATACTGCTTTATCCATAATTATCCTTCCCTTCCTCTCACATAATCTTCCACACTGATTCTTTATTGCCATAGCAATGCCTCACAGCTAAATATTTCCCCTTCCTCCAAAGCTGATTTTTTACTTTTCACATTTATCTCCAATGCTCCTAAACCATAAGCTCTTCTTTTTATCTTCCTTGTTGTCAAAAGATTTCTGGTAACAAAGCCATGTTGCCAAAGATATTTTAGGCAATGTATATCTTTGTCCTCAAACTATCTTTAATCAGATTATTGATGCAAATAACTGAGTTGAATATGCTCCTTCTTTTCTTGAAAAAAAAATTCTAAAAAAAATGTAAAAAATCAAACTGAGTCTATATATATATATGTGATATTGTCCTAGGATGCCTTAGTTAAGCATTGGAACCCAGGAAGATGGTGGAGTCACCGTCCCTGGGGGTGTTTAAGTTGGTGCTTAGAGACATGGTTTAGTGGGTGATATTGGTGGTAGGGGAATGGTTGGGCCAGATGATCTTGGTCTTTTCCAAACTTAATAATTCTATGATTCTATGATTCTATACATCTAAGCGGATGCATTTGGAAGTATATCGAGATGATTCAGATGTCATAATGTGTGCAGATCCTTTTGAAGGTAACATTACTTGGTGTATGCAAGGAATGCATAGTGTCATATCCCAGGATTTTGGAATAAGTTTCCCTGTGGGACAAATTAATCCAAGTCTATTTCCTCTGGGGTTCTCCCCATCATTCTCTGAAGCATGCCGTATGGCACAGAACAATTTTAAAGCTGGTCTATTGGGCCAAATAGAAGCTATAGTTTATAGATTATGGTGATTTCAATTTCAATGCCAGTGGCATTAATCTAGGAGATTTCTCTGTTTAATGTTGGGCTTCCATTTGGAAAGCTGATTTGTTTACTCATTTTTCCAGGTCAATTCATTATGTTACTCTTCTTCATGCCAGTCCTGTAGGGAATAACCTCATTGCTTTATACTATTAACAACTTCATCATTAAAAATTGAAAGGCATAAATCAGCAGTAGAAATTAGTCTTAATAATCATGGAACTGGTCCAGATGAAATAAGAAATTTTTGTTCAATTCTTAAAGAAAATAAAATTTGGACCTTTCCCGAGATTCAGTAAAAATTACTTAATCTGACTTTCTATTCTCTGCTACTGCTTAATGTTCCATCAGAAACTGAAAGCAAATAAAAATGAAAACATTTATCTATATTTATAAGACTTCTAATTTTTAATTAAACACTAAGTATCATGGTGGAACCCTAAATGATTCTAAGACTGACTGAAGTTCTCAATACATTTAGGAACTAAACTAAACTAAACTAAACTATCTATAGACTTCAAATGGTAATTTTTTGAGCAACTTGGTGGTGGTGAGGAGAGGAGTACAACACAGTCACCAACAAAATCAATGGGAGATGTCATATGACACTGTACAATGTGTTTGAGCTGTTTTAAAAGTTAGAGTGTTGCTCATATCCAAACATTAATGAAGATTAAAATTTCTCTTGAGAAAGAGAATAGAGAAGATGCAGCAGAGAAAAAAAATCTCATGACTTATGTCATGTACATAACTGAATGTAGTGAGAATTTGAGTGTGCTTGATAACAGACATGTCCTGGCTTCTGTCAATGATGAAACTCCTGGCACGTCTCACCATGTCTCCACATTTGATCTTAAGATCTCTTCCCAGACAGTGGAAATACCAAGTAACTTGATTTCTTTACTGGAGCATGCTTGAACAGGCCAGTTTGGAGTCTGCCTGCACCTATCCATGTAGCAGCTGTGCCCACAGCTCCATAAAGAAGGAAATATTTTCACAGTGGTGTTCATCTAACCAAATAAACTGTGCCCTCAAAACCCTTTTCTTTACACTGATCCTTCAAAAACCTGCAACACCTTGCTCAGTTGCAGAGAAATGCACACCAACACTCTAACGAGTATGGTGATGAACCACATCTGGTTTTCTTGTACAATTTTGAGAACAAAGGACCATGGCCCTGTGATGTGCTTTAACAACCCTAGGTAAAAATAACATCAAAAATGAGAATAGGGACTTGGGTAAGGGAAAACTGCACTAAAGTTGAATTATATTGAAAAAAAATAATAATAATTTAAATTCTAATTTAACATTTAGGCCAAATTTAGCATATCTTCTCATGTTGGTCTACCACAGTGAGAATGTTTTTCTCTTCATGACAGATGATATTTTCCATCACACACAATAAACTCTGTCTTTCTCAATCCGCTTTTGCTCAGGCAAAGAAAGCTCATGCAAGTAAATGACTTTTAAGGGGGACAAACTATCACAGTGTAATTACTTGATTTCTACTTATTACCGTATTTTCAAATTTAGTAGACTTCTACAACTCAATTAGTGAGTTACTGAAATTCTTCTCTTAACTTCAGCTTTCCCTTTCTGTTGTGACATTCTTGCTTATTTAAGCAGCTTTTCTCCAGAATTCAAATGGTGCAATGAGACTAGCAGTGAATTTTAAATCGATGGGGCTCCTCAATGGGACTTGGAAAAACTATGACCTCTGTAGAAGGTGAAAATATTGTTCTTAACCCTCATCCTCAAGAGATATGTAAGACTAGAAATCAAAGAATACTGCATGCCTCAAAAGGTGAAAAAAGTATGTTAATACAAAAGTAAACATCCTGTTTTTATGAATAGAAATTATTTTCACAGAAATAATGGATGTATGATTATTTCCTCCCGTTTTTCTTTAACTTCTGTTTTCTTTAATAGAATAATGAAAATAAGCAAAGTGAATAATTAAAATTATTTTCTATAAATATTCTGTAAATTTAAAAATGAACTTCATGTTTGTGATCCAGTTGTGCTTTTTATTGTGAACCTTCTCAGAGACATATTCTTTTAGGATAAATATTTTAAAAATTCAATCTCAAATATTTAAATATTTCATGAAAGTGAATTCTGAATGCATATTTTATTATATTGCTTTGAATTGGTAATGATTTTTTTTTGGTGTAAGCAATGCAACTCTCAAATAGAAACATTACTGAGATAAGTCACCTAGTCACTAACTAATCAATATGGTATAAATTCCAAATTGAAAAAGCAAATCCTTTGAAATTAATTACTGCTGAGGTTTCAAACTAGGGGAAATGATTTCAAATGCATAAGCCTGAGAATTTTGAGGAGAGAAGCAAAAACTTGATGAATGTCAGGCTAAATTACCTATTCAGTGTTAGTTTCAGTAATCTGAAGTGTATACAAAATAAATCCAGACGAGTGTATTCCTGTTATTTTTGTTAATAAAGCAAAACAAATCATATAACCTTCTACTCCCAACCTGCCCTAAAAGGAGGACTACTGAATTTCCATTAGTAATTGTTACATAAACAGATTTCTGGAGAATAAGCAAGAGATTCATTAGTAGTTCTATTAGCATAACAATTTTCTGAGAGAACTGTATGAAACACAGTACTGTCATGGAAAAAGATACTGTTCACAGCAGAAATTGCATCTTCATATTTAGCCAAGAGCTACATCCATGAGAATGATGACGTATAAATAATAGAGGGAAAGTAAACACAGACGTAATCAGCCCATGTCCCAGCTACCTAAGCTTGCATTACAAATCCTGTATCAAAACATCAGTGATATGTAAAAACTTCATTATTAGGACATTATAATATATCTGCAAGGCAATCTTTGAAAAAATAAATCTAAAGACATATATCACAAGGTAGGAATGAATAAGGATTCTGTTCACTCTAAGATATGATATCAGCTAGGTATTCCGCTGATATAAATTAAGTTACTTTGATTATAAGTATTATTCAAACATGTGTTTCCAAGCTAGAACAGACCTTGTTTGATGCTAAGCTTTAATAAGAATGACAATGATGTCTTGAGAACTTGGCAGTTTCACTAGTGCCTCATGATCTGATTGAATATGTCAGGGTAAAGGCTGCGAACATTTAGGGTTCATATTTTATTCACTCAGAAGCAGTTTCAGGTCACATTATAGGAAAAGAAGTTGATTTATTTTGCATGACAACTATGAATTTTAACCAAAAGACACATTAATAAAATAAAAAAGGTCTTTTCTCTCAAATCGCAGAGGTAATTTTTCCCTTTTCCTGAGGTCTTTTCTTGCATTAGCTTTATGTTTGCATAGTGCAAACTGCTGTCTTCAGATGATACACACGAGACCAGCAGCTTCTTATATTTCTTGGTCTTTCCTTTGACTTTGACATGGTACCGAAATGAATGACTTTCTTTTGCATTGTCATGCAGCTTCAATTCCCATTTTGTCTAACTGCACTTCCTAATAACCAAGAGAAAGAAAATGGGAAATGATAAGCTGACAGCTTTGTTCCCTGCAGTCAGTTATAGTAAAAGCCTGTGGAAATTTATGACAAATTATGGTAACCCACATGAGGCACTGGAAAATCAGTATTCTCAGAACTTGTCTAATTGTCAAGAAAAATAAGTGATCAGAGATCTGTTAAAATATAAATACATTAACATACATTTTATTGTGATTTATGAAAATTTAGAACATCTTCTTTCACAAGAAATTAATGGATGGTGTTATTCTTATCATCACTATTGTTGAAAAGTATGGATGCTTAAAAATTTGTATTAGAAACATGTATCCATTAAGTATAAATTTCTTTGGGGTCACTTTCTATTCCAGATCAATTGCCATCTTTCTTCGCCCTGTATAAAAGTCAGTTTGCAATGAGCAGGACTGTTAAAATAATTAAAACCAGTAGTATATAATTTTACATATCTTGTCCTATGCTTTGATCTTAAATTGAATTTAATCCGCCATCAAGACAGCATCAAGTTTTAATGCTATATTAGATGTTTAATGCTATCATAATTGTAAAATAGTGCTCTAATTTTTTGAGACTTACTGAACACAAATCAGTAAAAGCACAGACTGCAGAATCACATGGTAGGGCACTCATTTTCTTAGAACTTCTTATTCTTTAATCTTTCTATATGTACTTTTTAATTAAAAAAAAATAAATACACTTGTGTCTTTTGATTTTGTTTTTGTTATTGTTTTTTCATTAAAAACACTCAAACAGTTTACAATTCTGGTGGTGATGGTGGCTTTAAAAAAAAAAGGGGGGGGGGGGGCCAGAAAATCATTGGAAAACATGAACTCTGATCAGGCTGTATTTTATGACCTGACTATTCCCATGGGTTTTTTAGATTTTGGAGGCTGTAAAGTGACATGTGTAAATGTCCCTCACAGAGGAAGAGAAGCAAGCGCTAACTGAGGTATTGACAGGTTTAGATGAAGCAGAAACACAGTAAGAAACTGGCTACAACAAAAATGAGCATTGGTGAGTAGTGCATTCTGGGACATTAATGGTTTTCATTCACTGTTCAATCATGCAAGTATACTTTTAAGCACAGTGACTTGGGTCTATAACAGCACAGTTATGAGCTAAAAACCATGAAATACTATCTGCTGATGTATAAGAAAGAGTTCTGGTAGAACTAGTCTTGCCTAACCTTTCAGATGAATTATATTTTTTTGTCTGGATAGCTGCAAATAGCTCAGTAGCATCTGATACTCTGATGATGGGGACAAAACTCAAACATATTAAAATCAGCAAGGTACAACTCTATATTAATGTAGGCATTTGCTATATAAATAAATTAACATACAGAATATAAATAAATATACATATGTATTCTGTATATTAATGCTAACAAAGGTGTTATGACATTGCATATATACAGAAAAGTATTCACACACATGTGGAAGTAGAGTATGTTCATAGAACCAGGCATTCATGTCAACCTGATTTCAGGTGGCTACTTAGGATGTCAACAAATGCTGCTATCTCAGGAAAGATAGGAAAGGAGGTTCAACTGGGGAGAATAAGAAACTGATAAAAAGCTCTGAAGACATTTATTTTAATTTACATCAATCTGGTTTCTCCAATAAAAATTCTAACATTTGGTCCTGTCACAGAGACTGTCTGGCAATGGTTTGTCTATGGAATAGTGGCTCTACTTGTTGCTGAAAAACAACAATCTTGATTCCTAATCTACTCTACCTTTTGTTTTACAAGATTAGGTCTGTTTTCTACTTTGGCTGCTCAGCATGCCAGATTTATTTATTTATTTATTTATTTATTTATTTATTTACAAGGAAAAATAGATCTCTTCAGCTGATCAGTAAAAGGAGACAATTTTTAGAAGAAACGGGAACCATCTTAAAAGCCACATGGTGTAAGAAAAGCTAATAGACTACTTGTGTGTTTAACAACATTTTTTAAAGTATGTGTTATGGAAGAAGAGAATTGCTAGTATTGAAAAACTAAGACGGCTTAGAGAAATACAATATTTATAAAGTAAATATGTTCAGTACATTTCTGCAAGTTACATGTACCCATAAATAAGCAGCAGTTTTAACAGCAGAAAATCAGAAATGAAAAATCTCATTTGTTATGATTAACTCTAAAATTAGAACCCAACTTGGGAAATTTTTGTGCTTTTTACATTTATTACTAATATGTCTTTGCAATGTTTTGTCTACTCTAAAGGCTAGGTCTTTCCACTGAGGATTTTGAGACTATTACACTGAACAATTATTAAAGCTCCCAGACAAAAGCAGCAGCTGACAATTTGGCTTCAGTAACCAAATGCCTAAGGCCAGAGGAAATAGGCCTTAATTTGAACCAGGGCTATAGTTATTTGGGCTTATTTAGAGGAACCAATAGGCTCATCCAGCTGTGAACCAGAAAACAGGTGCAAACTAGTTTTAAAGCCAAATTTTACACTGCTGTTCCAAGTATTCACAGTGTCCAGCAACATGACTAGGGTACTCCTATATAACTGGGGTCAAGGCGTGTGTATGTTTCTGCTTACATGCATGTGCATGCATGTGTGACTGAGACAGGAGAAAAATGTTTTTCATGCAGTCACATAAGGACAGTTATTTTGATTACCTGGAAAAGAAGATAAAGCAACCCTGTTTACATCTTTCACTTGACCTTCAGCTGTCCTGAGCATTTCTCTTTTCAATACTCTCATTAAATATATATATATATATATATATATATATCTGGAGATGGTGTTCACCCTTTGGCCAAGGAAAGACATCATAAATACCAGTGTTTCAGGCAGGAGTACATTATAGCCATCTATCTCACGAGCAAAGCATGTTGCATGGGGGCTGCAGGTCATTTTCCTCTACAATACCTTCCTGCAGCACAAATTTTGCAAGGAGTTCAAGAGACTTGGCTAATTTTTTCCTTTAAATTGTCTTTCAAGTGAATAGGAATTCACACTCCCTCTTGTACATACAGAATGAACAGTCAAAAAGAGAAGCCAAAATGGCAGTGGTAATAATTCAGCTACTGGCAAAGGAAGAAAGAAGTCATGCTGTTAAACATAGTTTCACATTTTGAATACAACAGACATTGAATATAATCAATGAAGCAGCTAGTTACAGGGTCAACATAAAAACATTTTCTCTCCCTCTCTCTCTAGAAATATATAACTTTTTTTTTCTGTCCACAAACATGTTTGAGCATATACACAGAAATTAAGTAATATTTTTTACCAAGTCGTAACTATCATTTCCCTATGACATGGAAATATTCTGTTTATTTTATTCATAAAAAAATGCAACAGTCATCAGCTGCAGTGCAAGATTCCCTTCTTGTTAAACTGTCTCTGTATGAAACTGGATTCGGAACACCAAGCACTTGTTCAATAGTAATGCCACTTCAGTGACCATGAATACAGACAGCTTTCAAATACTAAGAAGCACAAGGCACTGATTTCCATTTGCAGCTTCAGCTGTTGAATAGTTCCAAGGCTATTCAACTCCTTGCATGACCTAACTGATCAGACACATGACCAATGGCTTAACCACTTAGATAAACCTTTTTTCTTTTTTATTTGTGCAAATCCTATAGTAAGCAATAGATAGAGTTATTTATCTTATAAAGACTGTGACATAAGCACATAAATGGTAAAATTTGTTTTATAACTCCGTACTGCTTCTTCACCTACTCCAGAATCTTTCGCCAAATGAGACCTCCTAGTTAGTGGTGATACAAAATTGTGAAATCAGGAGGAATAAAAATGTATATTTCAGTTCTGAATTTGTCCCAAAATCAGATGAATATGCTTACAAAAAATCTTCAAATGCATTTCTTTGAAAATTTGTGAAAATTCTCAATATATTTATAGATATATATATTTCCCCAGCCAAACAATACTAGTACAATAGCTCAAATTCCTAAAATCTAAAGCTAAAGTCACTCTAAGGCACATGGATTCCCTGACGGTCAGCTAGGAATACATCATTGACTCATTCATAGAATCATAGAATATCAAAGTTGGAAGGGACTCACAAGGATTATCAAGTCCAACTCCTGGGTCCCCAAAGGATCACCCAAAAAATCAGACAAAGTGTCTGAGAGCACTGTCCAAAGTCTTTCTGAACTCTGGCAGGAGTGGTGCTGTGACTACTTCCCTTGGGAACCTGTTCCAGTGCTTTACCACACTCTCGGTGAAGAACCTTTCCGTGATATCCATTCATTCCATGAGGAACTAAAACAATAGTTTTGTCAAGTAAAATATAAATAAAATTTCTCTTTTGTACCATGAAGTAAAGTTTTCACTAATTTCTAGTCAGCTTCTGCTTTCCCCATGGATGAATGCTTCTAGCCTTCTTGCTAAGAACAGACTGCCTGATTGATGGGTAGGACACAATCTCACATTGTATAGCCATACTGCTACTCCTCTGCAAATAACTTTTCAAACCCAGCTTTTTTTTCTCTCTCTCCTTTTTTTTTTTTTTTTTTTTTTTTTCCATTAACTGCTTGTAAAATAAAGAAAAGAAAAAAAAAATCTGAAATTGCACATTTCTGCTCTCTGTTAGTTGATAGACAATCTGGCTGTTATTTGAAATTTGACAGAAAATCCCTTATTAAAGAGTTATACCTTTGTCCTATAGTATTTCATCAAGATTTCAGAATTGAGAGATGTCAAAAAATAACATCTCTTTTTCACTTGCTTTACTAGTAAGAGAAATTAAAATAATAACAATATCAGAATGATGCCAAACTATTAACTAAATATGAATGTTCTAAAAATGCAGGTGCTGTCACTGTCAAAGCAGCTGCAACTACAGCTTTCAATTGAGACAAAAGCATAGATTCTGGTATCATATTTCCTTTACCTACACAAGGAAAAGGTTATTGAAAGCAGAGTGCT